>NC_092337.1:439444553-439750714 GCF_046630445.1 Rutidosis leptorrhynchoides | reverse complement strand
AAGACTCCGTCCGTATTCATGAACCTCCTAAACCACGTATGCAACTTATCTAGACAAAGCTGTTATCGTATTTATGGATGACATCTTAACTTATTTAAGTAAAGAAGGAAAACGAACAACATCACCATCTTACGCTCGAACTTTTGAGAAAAGAGCAACTCTATACCAAATTCTCCGAGTGAGAATTTCTGTTGAACGAAGTCCAATTTTCTAGACCATGATGTTAATGGTCAAGGCATTACAATCAATCTCGAAATCAAGCCACATGTAATCAGGAAACTCTACCAACTCGGACTTGTATTCGTAAAAATCTTAGATCTCGTCTGTTATTACCGAAGATTCATTTCTGACTTTTCTCGTGTTACACTACTTTTAAACTCGTTAACTCACTAAGGAAAACTCTAAACCTCTCCGTGTTCGAACCTTGAGCGTGATTCTTCACACCAACATTCCTAGTTAAAATCGTATAGCAACAGATGGAACTCGAACATGGAAATATTTCTATTTGAACGCCGAAAGGCATACTCTCTCAAAAAAAAAAAAAAAAAAAAATAACTAAAATTCGTTATTTTACACGAAGAATTCGAATACTAAATTGTGGATCCGATCAAACTTCTCGTCATCACGTACCACACTACATACCTCTGTTATTTCACCGTCACCGTCTGATATTACTGGAATTTAAGATAACACACAATCCAACGATACTTCACTCTTCTTTGACTTAACGCCCTTGTGTTTCTGATAATCGGTCAACTATTATTCAACCCCGAACTATACAACTACGTGTACTACCTCGTTTCTCATTCAGACTTCAACTTTTGACAACTAGAGGCACGTTATGGCAACCTCGAGATGCAAGCTCATCCTATTCTAAGTCCTCATTTCACTCCTATCTTTATCGCTCGCATTTTCGTTTAAAGAAACTCCTTGTAACATTTCTCCATGGATAGAGAAATTCCTCATATTACATTAGTATTCGCCACGAGGGTGAATAGTCCTAACGAACATTTTTTCGAACCCTAACTGACTTGTTCAAACGTATCTTAATAGATTCTATTCCAACACGGTGTATCTTTGTCAATTATTCCGTATCGAAATACTCGTTTCACTTCTAGTTTTACAAGAAACCTTGGAGACCCGCTTAGACACATGTACCGCGTATCTCCCACAAACTGACGAACCGAGCAAACGAACGATTTACGTCTTGGAAAGACATGTCACAAACTCGTATTGTCACCTTTAGTAGATCACTCTTACAACAGTAGTTACCACTCGTGTGTTCACGCGCACTTTCCGAAACCCTATATGACCGCTAATGTCATACCCCGGTTCATTTAACCAAAGCATCAACCACCGAAATCTGAACTCCATCAAGAAACAACAATTGAAATCATTCAAATCCGAGGAGGGCTCGAGACGATCCGTAGTCGCCAAAAGAGTTATACCAAACTTAGATGAAAACCTCACAAATCCCAGTGTGTAACCGCGTAATATTGAGAAACCGCACCTTGGGAAGGTGTAATTCATTTTGGGAAATCGAGGAAGGTTATATCCGCAATATTGAACCTTTTGAAACCTTGGGGCGTATTGGAGCCGCTTCCTACCATTTAGAACGGCCGACTCAATTAAGTTTCCGTTTACCCTACATTTCGTGTAACAAACTTAGAAACGTGTCCTGCGGAACAGGAACGTGCAATCCTTCTAGATGCACCAACTATTAATGACAAACTCCTCCTCATAGGAAAAACCGGCTGAACTTGTGGATCGTAAAACCAAGCCCTAATACAACGTAACACCCCGACTATCCGGATTCGTGGAATGTCTAAGAAAGTACCTTCAATCATTCGTAGAGTTACTACACTAGGTCCCGAGTAAGGGATACCGATTATTACTTCCAACTAAATTTCGGGACGAAATTTCTTTTGAGGTGTGGATAATGTAACATCCCGCATTTTTCCGTTAAATTATTTTAACGCCCGTCTTTTTCTTTTTAAATAATACCCTTCGTATCTAGATTCGTATCCTTTGTTAAGTAACATTTTAAATATTCTCGTTATCGGATTTTAATATCTCCCGTACTCCCGTGAAATTTAAAATAATTCGTTCGGTTAATTCCCGCACCCGATTCATAGTTGAGGGACCAAACTTGCCAAGGGTTCAAACCTTTGACTAGGTCAAAGGGTCAAACCCTTTCCACCCTTTCATTATCACCTCCTCCATTTTATTACTTCCTCCATTTTCTCTCTAACTCCAAACACAAAGATTCATCATCCATTTATGATCTAGCGGGTATTTTGCAAAACAAATTACATATTTGAGCTCCTTGCAACTTCCTCTTCGTTTTGGTACCAACTTCATCTCATTTGGGTAACATTTCTAAAACACTAGATTTCTTTAAATTCGTGTTCTTGACTTATAAAGTTGTTAATTAGCGTCTATGGCTCATTGTGATGTCGTGTATATAATTTGTATGCTCGATTCGTTATTTTTGGTGTAACTAGTTCAATATGAAAATTTCTTGCTAAATCCTTGATTTTGGATGGTCAAATGTTGTTAGATTGTTAAAGTGCATGTTTTAAAAGTGTTACTAGTATCATTAGCTTCGTTTTGATGTATATGTTGATTTAGGAAACTCCAAGAACATGATTAGTGATTTTGTGAACTTGGATTAGGGTTTGATAAGCTTTACATGAACTTTTGATGCGTCAAATGCTATGAGATATTGTTGTTAAGTGTTTTGTTGCAATGTGTGTTTGATTACCTTCGAAACGGCATAACATACATGTAAATTGGTTGCCCGAATCATAAAATGCGTTTTTGGAACTTGAACTTTGATTATGAATGTTTAATTGTGGTTTTTGGTTGTTTTAAGTGCAAGTTTGATTGATGATATGTGTTTAGTTGCATTCCTCGTCAAAATACCTTTCCAACGATGTATGATAGGCGTTATAAGTGTTTGCGGGTCAAGTTTTGTGTTAAAATTGATTTTGGCTCGTGCATAGTTTTGCAAAACAGAAAAATAGCTGAACTACAGGTCGCGCGGCGCGCACCCTACCCCGAGCGGCGCGCCAAATGGCCTGGACAGATTCTGACCTCCATGTCCCTTTTAACGTGAAATGTTTGACTAGCTACCGACCTCCGATTCACATGAAACTTGTTTTAATATACTTGTATATGAATAATTAGCATGGAAAATTTGTCCGGGACCCGACCCGAACATGTTGACTTTTTCGTTGACTTTGACCCGACCAAGTTTGACTTTTTGTCAAACTTAACCAATTAATTATGCAATCTTCCTAACATGCTTTTATACTTGTATCTTGCATGAAACTTGACAATTTGCTTCACATGCTATATTAATCGAGTCGTATTGAGCCATATGACTAATTGAACATCTTTGACCCTTCGTGACTATCGTTATTGATACAACCTAATTGTTTAGGTCGAGACTAGCATTGTTCTTTGCACGTTTACTTGTTGAAGTACTATTTCACTCTTGCAATCAAAGGTGAGATCATAGTCCCACTTTTACTCTTTTTGAACTTATATTTGGGATGAGAAAACATAAACGATTCTTTTGAACTAAGTGAACACAAGAACGGGAAAACAAACATTCTACATACGAGTTTAGAACAAAAATCCTCAATTCGATTATCATTAGTTACACTTGCCGGGTGTAAGCGAGAACTTATGTTATATGGCCATATGGGTTGACAACCCTCATCTTTGACGGTTCGCTACCGTCTACGGATGAAATATATTTTCGAGAATCAGTGTTTGTTCTAGCACTAAGTGATGGGGTATACAATGGAAGGAATGTTAAGCTTTGATAATTGGGTGCTCGTGAAACAAACTTTTGGAATGTATTACTATTATTTCATTGATGCAAATCTTGTGGTTCACTTGTACTTACTTACTTAAACCTATGATTTCACCAACGTTTTCGTTGACAGATTTCTATGTTTTTCTCAGGTCTTGCACGATATGTGAAACATGCTTCCGCTTACTATTTGATACTTGCATCCGATGTCGAGTATACATGCATTTCATGGAGCGTCTTTTGACTTTACTTTAAACCGTGTCGCCTAGATTTCAATCGTACTTATAACGTTGTGACTTAACTTTTGGTTGAACAATTCTTGTAAACTTTGAAACAATCTTTATTTTGAAATGAAGGCGACATATTTTGGTCAAACGTTATCTTAAAGACTTATAATCAGGTAATGGGACCCACGTAGCCGACGCCGTCACTTGACGATTTGTCGGGGTCGCTACAGAAGTAGTTTCCAGGCATGGTGTACCCATCTCTATCATATCTGATCGCGACACCCGATTCACATCACGTTTTTGGCAATCATTACAAAAAGCATTGGGAACTCGATTAGATATGAGCACCGCTTATCACCCACAGACAGATGGTCAAAGTGAAAGAACAATACAAACATTGGAAGACATATTACGGGTATGCGTGATTGACTTTGGAACCAGTTGGGATCGACACTTACCGTTGGCAGAATTTTCATACAATAACAGCTATCATACGAGCATCAACGCAGCGCCATTTGAAGCACTTTACGGTAGAAAGTGCAGATCTCCTATCTGTTGGAGTGAAGTAGGAGAAAGACAACTTACTGGACCAGAAATTATTCATGAAACCACCGAAAAGATCATTCAAATACAACAGCGATTGAAAACGGCCATGAGTCGCCAAAAGAGTTATGCTGATGTAAGAAGAAAACCGCTAGAATTTCAAGTGGGCGACAAAGTCATGTTGAAAGTGTCACCCTGGAAAGGCGTTGTACGATTCGGTAAACGAGGAAAGCTAAGTCCTAGGTACGTAGGACCCTTTGAAATCACCGAAAGAATTGGAACAGTTGCTTATCGATTAAAGCTACCGCAAGAACTTAGTAGTGTTTACAACACATTTCACGTGTCAAATTTGAAGAAATGTTTAGCTGAAGAAGATGTCGTAATTCCTCTTGACGAAATACGAATCAATGATAAACTCCATTTTATCGAAGAACCTGTTGAAATCATGGACCGTGAGGTCAAACAATTAAAACAAAGCAAAATACCGATAGTTAGGGTTCGTTGGAACGCAAGACGAGGACCCGAGTTTACTTGGGAACGTGAAGATCAAATGAAGCAAAAGTATCCACATTTGTTCACTGATATCGCTCATGAAACAGGTACTACTCAAAATTTCGGGACGAAATTTTCTTTAACGGGGAGGTACTGTGATGACCCGAAAAATTTCGACTAATTTAAACCAATTCTCTATACGATTTATTATTTTAACACGTTAAACAAAGTCTGTTAGATTGAGTCTCAAAATTTTAGAACTGTTTCATATATACAATTACCTTTGACTACTCTCGACGATTCATGAACAATTATATGTATGTATATATATATGTACAAGTAAAAACGACTTTCCTACAGTAAAACCCTATTTGCTACAGTAAAAATTACTTTGCTACAGTAAAACACAATTTGCTACAGTAAAACACTATTTGCTACAGTGAAACCGTATTTTGCTACAGCGCTACAGTGAAACGAGTTTGCTACAGTTATTTGCTACAGTAAAACACTATTTGCTACAGTACCACTATTTGCTACAGTAAACACTATTTGCTACAGTAACACTATTTGCTACAGTAAACACTATTTGATGTCGACGAACTAGCAAACAAAAACGGAAAAGGCGGCCATGCGATCGCATGGCAAAAACACTGAAAACTCATGCGATCGCATGAGCTACAGTAAATCGAAAAGTAATATAAATACGCAGTTTGTTCGACGATATTTTTTCACATTTATCTCTCAATATTTATATTTATATTAAAATTTTAATTTTAAATTTAAGTTTAATAATAATAAGGTATATACGAGGGTGTTTTTAATTCGGGTCTCAAACCGCTTTAAGCTAAGGAAATATTGGGTATTATTCGGGGTATTGTTCTTGAATCCAAGGCCAACCATACAGTCGTCTACCATCATTACGTCTACGCAATTTGCCTACAATATTGAATCGCAATATTGAACTGTGAGTTATAGATCCCTTTTTAAATACTTTAAATATTTTTGGGCTGAGAATACATGCAATTTATTTTAAACGCGATAAGACACAAGTACATACTAAATTCTACACTGAGTTAAACCGGAAATCCCTTAGCTTTGGTAACTAGTAGCTGCCAGTACATAGGATATGGACTGGTGGGCGCGAATAATTGTATATGGATCCATAGGGCTTGACATCCCCGTCCGAGCTAGAGCGCTAGCCTTTTAACGGACGTATGTTATTTGAGTTTAAGACACGTTGGTTTGCGTGTATTAAAACGAATGGGGTAATTATCACTATAGCGTTAAGTTTAGTTACCAGGGTGCTCTGTTACGTAGAATCTATTGATAAACTTTTGATGAAATCTTGTGGTCTATCTTTATATATGTTTATGACTCGAGCAATTAAACCTATAACTCACCAACATTCGTGTTGACTTTTTAGCATGTTTTAATCTCAGGTCCTTAGAATGCTTCCGCTGTGATGTGCTTGTTGCCTGCATGGAGTCTCTCATGCTTTGTACAAAGTTTATTGCATTCAAAATAAAACTGCGTTGTGTAATAAATAATTGGACTGTGATGTCAACCTGTAAATTAAAGACTTATGTATTTCGGGGTTTTGCTTATACCTAAGCATTTGCCCACATGTTTATAACTTTCTATGTTTAGAAAGTCACTTATTTTAATGAATGCAATATTTTATCAAAACGTATCATATAGAGGTCAAAACCTCACTGTGGAATCAATGATTAACGTGCCGCGTCAATAGCGATTTTGACGGGTCGTTACATGATCAATTCGAGCTGAGAAAGCGAAAACAATCTGAGGGTCCTTCGGTTACAACAAAGCCGAAACAGAGGCGCATAAGATTCATTAAGAAGGCAAAAAGGACTGAGTCGTCCTCCGCTACTGAACAGCGACAATCACAGCAATCACAACCACAACGACAACCTTCAGCTGCTGCTACTCAAGAAACACGTGCTGAAACTGATACAGGAGTTCATGCTGCTGCATCCACGACTGCTATTACACAAGATGCTGCGGTTTCTATATTAAGTGAGAAGGTTGTCAATATGGCTTCTGAATTTGAAAAGTTTAAAGAAAAAGCTGATGAACGAGAGAGAAGAAAGGATGCTGAGATTGCCAAACTGACCAAGCAGGTTGAAGATCAACAGGTTGAATTGAAGAAGTTACAAACTAAGTTTGATGCTCAGAATTTGCTGATTGTAAAGGCTGAGACTACAGCGAACAAGGCACTTTCGAAGGTGCTTGAGTGGGAAAATAATTTCGATATTGAGGCTGTTGATCTCGAGGAGGATATAGACTTTGGTAATTTTAACGATCAAGGCGAGGATGAGCTAGGTTTGGATATTGCTAAAGGCACAAGCGAGAACCCACTGTCAGTAATTCCTCTAAATATTGATTATTCTTTACGTGATTTTTTGGCAAAGCAGGATCGTCTGAATCACTCAGTTGTATTTGATGATTTAGAAGAAGGGGAGATCCCGCCGGATCTAAGCACTGAGGAGCAGGCCGAGCTAGTGCGTCAAGAGCAACAAGCAAGTACTTCAGCTGACGCAACTGCTAGCTCATCTTTTGAGAATCGTTACGATTCTAGTGATGATTTTGAGGAAATTGTCGTAAGTAATGAAAACGACAAAGATTTTGATGAAGTAATTATTGAAGATGAACCAATAGGTGATTTTCCAGAGTACGAATGTAATAACGATAAAGATCTACCTACATTTCAAGACTACTTCAAAATGAATGAAGAGCTTCTAAACCGTAAATGCGAAGAAAAAGAAAAGACCGAAGATTTGCCTCCAGGGTTTTTACCGGTCAAGATAAATAAAGAAAAGATAGAAGTTCTAGAAGCTGAGTGGAAGATCCTGTTGAGGATCAGAAAATATTGTGAGAAGCCAGCACCGGAACCTGAATGGATGAATTACATTAATAGACCGGCGAATCTTTTGGCTAAAGGAAAAATAATTGCGTGGGCCTACATTAAAGAGTTGAATATATACGCAATAAAGAAGGAGTACGGAGTGGATTACATCAAACATGGATACGAGTTCACGTCTCTACCGTACTTTGAATTTATGCAGGTGGCTAGGCTCAAAATGTTATATAGGGATTATGACGGAATTCCTAATATTGTCTGCAAGAAGATAAGACACTCGTACTTGTCAAAGAACTTTGAGGGATTCGGCCCTCAATTTCCCACGATCACTTATCGAACAAACAAGAAAACGGGCGAACGAAGAAAGATTGTCAAATACAAGCCAGTAAATTATATGAGAAAGGTTCCTGTGATGAAAATGCCGCAGAACTTTAGCCCACGTTTTCGCTGGTGGTACTACGATGAACGCTCAGAGGAGGCAGTCATCGTTTTGGACAAATTGAAGGAAGATGAGACAGACTCAATACGGGTTTTAGATCCCGTTTGGTTGAGAAATTGCTGTGAAGCTGACATCTTCACATTGTACTACAATCGGATGCTGTACAGGCCAGAAAATAGAGTTCAAGCACAACAGTACATTCGTGTTGCAAAGGTTTGCTATTTGAACAATATGGTTACAGATCCGTACAGAGATTGAAGCAGATCGAAGACTTATGAGGAACTAGGTCTTAGGGGGAGTTTGTTAGTGCATATTTTGTAATCCCTAGTTCCATGAACTTTAACGTTTTATTCGATCATGTTGTAACCTGTAATATTGTTAAACGTTGATTGTCGATGTGTTATTTTATTTTTGTAAACGTTTAAATATATTTCGTAATATTAATCGACAGTCGGCCGACTGACATGGTCAGTCGACCGACTGTCATTCACTGTCGACCGACATAGGAACTGAGGTATTTAAGCCTAATTAATCTTCATTAATTTGGTTAACTACTTAGCACATTACACACACACGAAAAACACTTCTGGGTCGAGTCTCTCTCAATCTTCATGTCCAAATACCACAGAATGTCAGTCTAGGCTTCGTGTTTATCAAGATCTAGTCTTGGTTTGACTTGTACGAACCCGAAAACCCATAGATATTCGTTTAAGCTCTTTCTATTGTTATTCCGCCTCTAAATCGTGTTAGGTTGATTCTAAGATCCTCTCTCTCAGCGTCTACACAATCAACACTTAAATTCTTCATTGGGGCCCCTTCTTCATTACTTATTTTTTTTTTAATTAATTCCAAATGTCTGATCTTCAACAAGAGGTGAGTGAATTGCCTAATGAAAATCTACAAAATACAGTTATCCAATCAAACGAATTAGGGGTTTTTGACTCCCAGGAATTGGATGCAGTTAATCTTACTCATGAACTTTCTAGCCCTCTTCAAATTGAAGGTAAACGGTTTTAAAAAATTTGAAATTATTATATGAATTCGAATTTTTGTCAATCTGTGTGTGATTGCAATTGCTAGACATTATATGATATCAAACCATCATATATTCAGAAACATGTGGAACTTATGGTCTATCAGTATGTGTTTGTTATTGATGAACACTATATGAATTCGATCATGGTCAATCAGTATGTCTTTGTTATTGTTGGACAATATATGAGTTCGATTATGTTCAGTTGTTCAATAAGGCACGTGTGGTTGTTTGTTAAGATTGTGTCAATGTGTTATTTTGGTTGGGTTGTCATTTGATTTGTAGTACAAATGTTTACATCTGATAATCCCGCTTACATGTTATCAAGTTATGTAGTTTGAACTTGTTCAGTTCTCAAATTATGTGTATTAGTTAGAATTTTAATATTTATGTTATGATGTTAAGTACTGTATTATGATGGAAAAACAAAGACATACGCACCATGAGCTTGATTACCAAACAAAGACAACAAGACCATCTATGGTTACTGAGCTAAAAATCGAGGTGCACGCTGTGAGTGTCTACACATTAGCCATCTTTCAGAAAGTGCAGAAAGAAATATACAGTTGTCTATATTTCTGTTCCCAAAAGGTTGTTTCAACTGATGACGTTTCGGAAGTATATGAGATTCAGGATGTTAACCAGAGGACTAAAGTAGTTTCTCGACATCAGGTATTTTTTTACGTGCAACAAATAATTTATATTTTTTATAACATTTTAGCAATTTAAATACCTATATCCCTCTATAATTAACATGTAAATTTGTTAGCATTTTAATAAGTCATTTTTCATACAGGTTGATCTTCACAAAGATGGTAACATTGTTTGTAGCTGCAATCGCTTTGGCCGCCATGGAAGCGTTGTGCCGTCACATTTTTTGTGTATTCAACAATAAGCGAATCGAAGAAATCCCAGAAACATATATCAAAAGGCGATGGAGAAGGGACGTACTACCAATGCATCTATTACATACAAGGCATAGATATGGAATGGAAAACAATGAAACCTCAAAAATGTGCTCGCAAATGATTTCAGAAGTTGAGGTTATTGTCAGCATAATCAAAAACAATCCCCAACACTTATTTAATTTTGATGAAATAATTAAAAAGAAGGAAGATGTCTTACTAGAAACTGCTTCTCAATCGTCCATGCTAGTTGCTTGATGCGAGCATAACTGATGAAGTCTTAGTTAGGCCTCCAAGAAACAAATTCTGGCCGAAACGTTTGGTTGGTCAAAAAGAAATGTTTGTCAAGAAACGCAAACAATCGGGATCGCAAAAAGTGTGAAAATTTTCAGGATGAAAACGACTCACGCAACTGCGATAAGTTTAAAGAGAAGAAATGCGATTGTTGTTTAAATTACTATGTTATAAATGTTCAGACATTGACAATTTCTATTAATTTTATTAGTTTCCACATCTACCTTTTTGCTATGATATCAGAGTATATAATGCATTTTTTTAGGTCACATTTGGCACTACAGTAGAAGTTATGTGTCAGTATAGTTTTTGTTTTGCTGACATGGTTAATTTATGCAAGTGCATTCCTCACTTAGTTCTACATTACTATTACATTTTTTGTAGAATGGGTCGACTTTTCTTATGTAGTGAACTTCTGTAACCAGTCTATATTTAAGTTCAACCAATGGGTCAAATGTCCTCTAATTATCTTATTTGGGTTTGAGTTATTAATGTGGCATTTTTTTGGAATGGGTCAAATTGTCCATTTTTTTTATCTTGTTTGGGTTTGAATTTTTATTGTGTCTAATTTGCTCGATTTGTTTGGTTCCAATTGTCCACTTCATTATAATGCTTATCATTTTTGTATACTTTCAATTTGTTGCTATGCAAATATCAAGTTTCTATCTGATGTAACTAAATTTACTGCTCATGAATATTGTATACTTTCACTTTGTTGCTATGTAAAGCTCAAGTTTCTATCTTACTAAAATGCATTGACATAAATTCATATACATATTTGATCTAGATACAAGAGAAAAATTCAAGTTAATCTTGATCTCTATACATGTTTATCTGACATACAAAAAAAGGCAAAAGCTTATGAACATTTGCACTTTTGACACTAACAACTGATGGATTTTCACACTTTTGAGCTTTTTTATGCTTTTCTCCTTTAGAGTTTGACTTCCATTTTACCTTTCACTTTAAATGTATGTCTTTTCATGCATGCACTACAATATACAGATACGTATTAACTTGTTCGCATTATTCATTGAGCACATGTTCACCTTAATTTGATATATGAAATAGCTAGGTAACCACATATTATATATGCACTACAAGTAAACCATGGACCAAAACATAAAATTCATAAAATAAAATACTCTGTTCAAAACCAAGGTTCGACCATCGTAACCAACAAAGTCGGACTTTAAATAAGAAAAATAATAATACACAAGGCAAACCAAAATCACATTATTCAAACCTTACTTTCCCATCCCAAGGGCTTTGATGCTGGTTGCATAACATCCTGAATAAAACAGTGCCTTATCCTTTTGTTAGTTTCCATCGGACAACAGTAACTTTATAGCATATTTCTTCCTCATATTTTCATCGTATCTAGTCCGTACCTATAATTTAGTCATCAACAAAAGTTAATAACGATCACACATAATGGGTAACTATCAAATGTACAATTTTGAACATCTATCATAATGTAAACACAAATGTTAACAACCTACACAAGTTAATGTCAAAAATGTTTCAGTTTTCACAAACAACACATCTAAAAACATTGTCACAATGTTAACACCTACCCGAAAATACATAAATTTTAACCCAAAATATTGTTTATATTGCAATGTTATAATGATGACCTACACCTGTTCACATTGCAAAACTTAACTTATGAACACCAACTTCTACAAAACTAAACTACTAACATCATGTTACCATATATAAAATTACACCACACAATAAACTAAAGTACTTAATTAATCACCATAACATGTTATCAATAAACTAAAGTGCTTAACTATTCTCCATAAAATGTTCAATCTTAATACGATAACATATTTATACAATGTTAACATATGTACTAATATTCACAACCATAACAAGTTAACCTATTAACTCCATGTTTACCAATTAACCTCAAGTTCATAATATACAACTCTAAATGTTGATAAGGAACTACTTAACATAAACATAAATCTTACATCCTTAAAAAAGATATTTACAACACAACTAAACATGTAAACTCAATAACATAATTAAGTTACCGAACATGTTCAAATGTACAATTGTGAAGCTCTATCATAATGTACACACACATGTTAACAACCATCACACATATTGGGTGAACTTCAAAAGAACAATTGTGAACATCTATCATAATGTAAACACACATGTTAACAACCTACTCAAGTTAACGTCAAAAAAGTGTTTTAGTATTCACATACAACACAAGTTAGTGCATTGGCAAAATATTAACATCCACACAGATACATAACTAAATAAATGTTCAGAAAGCAATGTTATAAATAGTAAAAACAATGTTAACATATACACAAATACATCACTGTTAAACCAAAAATGTTCAAAAAGCACTATCATATCTAGCAAACACAATGTTAACATCTACACAAATACATAACTTTAAACCAAAATATGTTCAGAAAACACTACTATGAATAGATATCACAATGTTAACATCAACACAATTACATAACTTTTAACCTAAAAATGTTCACAAAACACAAGTTTTACATAAACCAACACAATGTTACAACAACAACAACAACAACAACAACAACAACAAAAAAAAAAAAAAAAAAATACTGAAATAATAAATTATGAAAAAGAGCATGTTCAGAATAATCAACCTAACAATTTTATACAATGTTCACATCTTAAACTCTGGTATACATACTCATCAAAGTTAATTATCAATTGCATAGAAGATTAACAAATAAAATCAGAGTCTTTCGCACCATTATGTTCAATTTTAGATTTATCTTGTGGAGCATCCATGACCTTATATCAATGAAATAAATATCAATCATTGTACATTATACATAAAAAACAAATAAATAAAAAACGAAAGAGAACTACTAACAATTAACAATTAAATATATCGAACCTTGATTGTTCACAAATACCTGGATTTTTTATTTTTTTTTAATTTTGCTTGAGGACTGTTTGATTTTTATGCTGCAAACGTAACAGATGCAGTGTTTATTTTCAAATAAATCAACTCCAAATCGATATTTAGCCTACAAATTAGGGATCGATATGTTAATCCCTCAAATAGTGGAAGTTTTATCATGTTTAGATTTTGAAACCGTGATACAGTTATCCTTAATTTTTCTCAACTGCACGGTTGTGTACAACTACTAAACTGATATAATGCTCCGCCCTTTTTTTTTTTTCCTTCCGTAAATGCCCTTTGTAGTGTAATTTTAATGTTTTCTAAAAGAGAGATGATATTTTCAACCTATTTTTTACTACTTCCACCAAATTTATATGTTTGTTTCCTAAAATACCCCTATTTATAAAAGAAATGTCTTACAACTCCTCCATTTCTCAGTATCCCTTCTCTCTCTCTCTCTCTCTCTCTCTCTCTCTTCTCAACCATTTTTTTCTATCTACAAAATTGATAACAACTAATTAATCGCTTTGTGTTCAAAATACAATTGATAACAAATGTTTCTTTTTTCTCTCTTTTACTTTGACCATTTATGATTGAATTAATCTCACAGTATAAAAACAGTAGCTCCGACTTGTGAATGAATATATTCCAAATTTCTCATATCAAAACAAAACAACTAGTAGCAAACAACCAATACACTTGACAAGTTTAATACTCCGGAGTATCCTTCAAACTAATGTGATTGGGAATCGATTACGTGCCAATGTGCCATCGATGTTGACGAGTAACATAAAGAGATACGTGTTTGGGAATCGATCACGTGTCATCGACAAACGTCGGATCTTGCATTTGGGTTAGTATTGTGAAAACAGTAGCTCCGATTTTGCATTTTTATTTATATTTATTTATTTGTTAGAAAATAGAGGATAGGTTCGGAGATGAAGAGAGGAGAAGAATTTTAAGTGTTTAACAGTAGGGGAAACATAGAAGATAGATAGAAATTGGAGATGAAGATGTTTGATTTAATATATTGATTACGGAGTATTAGATTTTAGATTTTGAGATTTAAATTATCTTGAATTTAATAACAGGTAATCTTGAATTTAACAGGTAATCTTGAATTTAACAGGTAATCTTCTTAGATATAAAACAGGGGTATTTTGGGAACAAGCTTGAAATTTTGGTGGAAGTAGTAAAAAAAGGTGTGGAAATATCAATTCCCTTTTTAAAATGATAAATTATACACTTAATCTCAACCATTGATCTAATCAATCTAAAGGATTAAAATAGTACTCAAAGTTCTTGCTTTTTTTTATGGTTCTTATTTGAACTCACCTATATATATATATATATATATATATATATATATATATATATATATATATATATATATATATATATATATATATATTGAATAATCTAATATAATAAACATAATTGATAATTGATATGTTTTGATTGTTTTCTATAATATGATATTAACAGAAATAAGAAAAGGGGAAGGATAAAAAGTTTTAAAAAGCAATATGGGTGAATGGGTCCAATTGAGATTCTAAACTAAATCTGACCCAACTTTTTGTTAATTTCAAAACACAAGTTAGTTAAATATTTTACAATTTCCTTCTTAACTAGTAAGAGGTCCATTGGGCCTAGGCCCAATTTATTTTATATTTAGCCTACGTTTGTTGACTTGCATACTTCAACGATATATAAATATACACGTGCCACACTACTATACCTTCAATGCTTAAACAAAGCTCTAAAACGGACTTCAGCGAAACACTGTAACTACCGACCACTGGGTAGGCTGATATAAGTAGTAGTAATAATAATAATACTAATAATTTCCTTCTTAATAATGCTCTTGATTCGTCATTTATATGTACATTAGACATCTCTTATGCATATTTTAATGTCAAAACAATAAATGGTTGATCTTTCACTAATTATTAAACTTGTTGGTACTTATACTCAATTTGTAAGTTAGAACTAAGTTATTGTTAAAAAAAAAAAAAAAAAAATTATAAATAATAAATCAAATTGAAAGTCTATTGTCATTTGTCAAAGCATCGACCAATGACCAAGTTGCCTAACTAGCCCTTATCAACAAGTCTTTATTGGAAAAGGTAAATATTGTAATCTTGGACTTTTCGGCCTACTAATAACAAGTGGGATATAGCCCTTATCAACAAGTCTTTATTGGAAAAGGTAAATATTGTAATCTTGGACTTTTTGGCCCACTAATAACAAGTGGGATGTGTTTGGGCCACTTATCTATGTAAAAAAAGTCCAATAATCAATATCAAAATGAAGTCCAAGAAGCAGCGTCGAAGAAAATAAAAAAATCAAGACTAATGTAGTACGGAGTACGTAATTAATTTAGGAATTTCTAACGACAGTTTTTGAACCATAGTTAAAACGCTAAAAATATTATGAATTTCAATAACCTCTATCTAAAAATCAATATAATAGCTACGCACAAGTTTTTAAATATTTTAACGACGGCCATAAGAACTGTTGTTAGAAAAAAAAAAATCTTATATAAATCAATAGATGAGATCGTAAGTTGAAACAATTAGTTAGTTAAGTCATTGTAACTAGTATTTTTTGGTTGTGGTCCCTCGAATTTCTTGCTAGTGAGTCACGTCTATTGTTATTAAAATTTCTTCGTCGTTAAAAAAAGACGATGAGGGCTTTAGGCCAATTCGAGCTAAATTTCGTGTTTAGGCCAATTCGAGCTAAATTTCGTGCTGAGGCCATTTCCAGTTAAAAATCGTGTTTAGGCCAATTCAAGTGAGGGCTTTAGGAATGTTGTTTTCGTACCTCCTAGCATCTTGCTAGTTTGTTATTAATATATAAAATTTATTGCCTTTAAAAAAAAAAAAAAACGATGAGATCATCTTTATCTTAAAACGTAGATGCTTATCTGAACATTAAACGTTACAAAATGTCATATACGACTTATTTGAATTGTAAATTTTTTTTTTTGAAAGATTAAACTTTTATTAAAAATAAACACAACGATTACAAAGCGGAAACTCCAAGGAGCTCCTAATAAAATCTCGAGCTTACACACAAAAACTCGATACTACACACCCGAGACTCAATTACAAATAATTACACATGAGAAAAAAAATAAGTAAAAGACACGGCAAATTAGAATAGGGAAGTTGGGAAAAAACCCATTTTCTTAATTTTTCCCTCGAAAAGTTAATGAACTTGAGAACAAGCCGAGAAAATAGACGATACAGTGTTGAAAACTTAGCGACAAAGTAAACGGCTATCTACTCGTTTAATCACCAAACGGGGAAGCCATTTGAATTGTATATGAATTAAGCAATAAAATTTATAAACTAAAATAAAATTTATAAACTAAGAACAATCGGATTAGCAAAAACGAACATGTGAGTTACGTTCTTTTGACCTACTTTGATTCATGTGTCAATATTCTATTCGAATCATAGGTTATAGTTTTCCATGTGATGAAGGGTATTTAATTAAAGGGAAAATAAGATTAAACTTTTAATTAGTACAACTTTTAGATTAATTAAACTACGGTCAATATTTAGACATGGATTTAGCCAATTAAACTTGTTTCGATATAATGATTAATTAAATAAACACTTTGGGGTACCTAGTTTAATCGGAGTAGCATCTATCTATGGTTTTTAGATTAATCTTGCCTAACTCCATTCACTTGGTCAAACAAAACACTTGTTCAAGATTGATTCTACAATTTTTTAGATATAATTATGATAATGTTTATCTAATCATAAAAATTTTTTTTTTGGTAAGCGAAGAAACACTTCGATGAACGAGCACATTGGCTCCCCCATAGAAGGTAAAATTTCGGGTAATCAAGCCTTCCGAGCGCGAGACCTGGTACCGGGTGAATTGCGCATTATGCGCACCCTCTAGTCACACTCTCTTTTTGAACAATTTGGCATAGGCAGGAATTGAACCCGGATGGTGTGCTTTATTGGGCAGCTCGGTGACCACTCAGGCAAGCCCGCGTGGTTCTAATCATCAAATTTTGTAACCTATGAATTTGGAAATTGATTTTCTAAAGAATATCAAAATGTACAATTCCATATTTATTGTAATCGTACATTTATCAAGTTAAATCATATTTTTCTAATTCATATTATGTGGATAGTTCTTGTGGTTTCAAGTTAAACATTATTACGTTCGTATATGACTTGTGACTTCACTTATATAAATAAAATATGACTTATAAAAGAATGTTAGATAAATTTAAACTTTAAGAATATAAGAAATATAAAAATGTATGTAACTGTGCGTTGTAGCTGAAGTGGTAGTGATCTGGCAATATTTGTTAAGTCAGGAGTTCAATTCTCGGGGTCTAAAACATTGAACACATGGTTATTCTCTGACCGTGAAATCCACCCAAGGTCGCCTTTCGCACATTGTGTTGCTGGGGCAACGGGAGGGGGCGCGGTTGGGTTTACCTGCCTTGTCCTCGGATTGGTCTGAGTTTCCTCTAGGGCAGCAGTTGAGTGCGGTTATGCAATTGCGGGAGATGATCATGTGGGTGGTTTAATCCCTCTGAGTGATCCCAAACTGCTGTTAAAAAAAGAAATATATATTTTAATAGAATATGACTAATATATAAAATTGTACATTTATCAAGTTAAATCTAATATTACGTTGGTATTTTTTTTTAACGATAAAGATACCCTCCGTCCCAATTTAATTGTCCCCAGACAAAAAATACACAGTTTAAGAAATGTCATAAAAGTACTGTACTTTCTGTTTACTTTTCAATTTTACCCTTACTCTTTCTTTCTCCTTTAATCCTCTCCCACATACATTAAGGGCATAATAGAACTTAATCCTCATATTCTTTTCTATTTATGGAAGTGGACAATTAATTTGGGACATCCGAAAATGAAATACTGAACTATATATTTGGGACGGAGGTAGTATATAAATTAAACAACTCACTAGCAAGAAGTTAGGTCCTAGAAGGCATAAGTTCCGATTATAAACTAGATGACCTCTGTGATTTAGTCAAAAGATTGTGACCTAACTAAATCAGAAAGATTGCATCTTTTCATCGAATTATCTCCAAAGATGAAGGCATTTCAGCAACGCTAACACACCCTAAGAGAAGTAATAACAATCGCTATGATCTTATGTTGGAAGCAGCAGTAGCATCCCAACCATTAAGCCATGCACAAAAGTCCTCACATGAAGAAATAATAGTCATAGAACAATCAAGCCACACTCCAAACTTTATCCATAGATTGCTAGAAAACCGAACAATGGAAGAAGATATGCGTGGAAGTTATAGTTGCAAACAGAACAAACTATAGAGTTTAGCTCGAGACCCGTCTTCGATAAATCAAATATTTGAGGAAGACTATAAAGATTAACATGCGATAAGAAGACTTTTATCTTTAACGGAAGGAATTTGTACCATTTCGTGGAGATGCTAGACGATGGAAGAAGCTTGTTATTAATAAAGAGACAAATTGAACTAACAAAAAACATCTCATCTGAAGAAATAGACCACCTCCAAGTATCCTCTTGATTCATCAAATGCGTATTGCTGAGTTCCAAACAATAAGTCGCTAGAAGATCTTCCTTTCTACTTCCAAGTTGTTGTCTACTCCAACGACAATTGTACGTGTCATTAAACAGGCGAGCATCTAACGTAACATCCTTGTTAACCAACCTCATGATCAGGGCCGGTCAAACTTTGGTCAAAGTTTTTGCATGCCCCGGGCGAAATGATTATAAAATGCCCCCAACAGTTACGCAAACATATATCTTTATGAGGTTTAAACTATGGGTATTAATATTTTTTCCGTAATGATGCCCCTAACCGCGTGATGCCCCGGGCCGTTGCCCGCTTCGCCCATAGCCTTAGCCGGCCCTGCTCATGATGAAATAACCTGTTAAAATGTGTAGCATGGGTAAAATTTCCTATCCAACAATCAAGCAAAAATGAATGGAGGCTCCATTTCCAATTTGTTGATATATATATTTTTTGAATGGGTATGCAATGGATCACTGATGGGGGCCCACCATAGGGAGATGCCGCCTACCTAATTAAATCTTGTAATACGTTAGAAAGAAATCTCATCTTTACATTTGCAGAATACACCGCAAAGCTATCAAGAAAAACCCCCCATGAAATCGAACCCTAGACAAGTGACACGATTCCACTCCTTACCTTGTCTCACCAGAAGTAAGAAATCGGTTTGTTGATATAAAATGTCATAGGTAGATGACAAAGCTCCTTCAACCAATTAGCAACTCGTAGAGCAGAAAAGTCTCTCACTCCTTAAGTTCTAGACGAAGAACAAAAATATGTAATAAACTATTCAATCAATTATATAAAATTCAAACAAGTATTCCTTAGGTAGCATATTGATAGTCTATCATTTTATTTTAAAATGTCTTAAATTAATAGTTTACTTTTATAAATAAGAAAAATAGGGTATGCAAATTCACATTCAATTAACCCATATTATAATTTTTCATACGATAATGTAAATGATATAAAAAGTAGGCGATATATCAATGGTCCAATCCTTCGGTGACGTGGTTTAATTTGCCAACATATATTTAATCAAATCATAATTAACGTTACTTAATCTTGATTAGATATAGGTTTCTTGTGGAGTAACAATTATATGAATACAAATATACGAAAGCTATCTTCAATTGATTTCTTGTTATATCATTAACTAATTACTCCGCATAATAATTGGTACGTGTTATTTGGGATAACTCTGGTAATTAGCAAAACTATAAATAGATAAAAAGGCAAACCATATTTTACTATGAAATAATGACTATACAATTTTAAATAATTCAATAACGATTATGATTATACAATTTATTTTTAAGTGAGTATTATATTTGAAACTACATATTCATTATTTGAAATCGCATAATAATTATTCAAAATTGCGTAATCATTATCTGAAATTACATAACCATTATTGAATCTGTATAACCATCATTTAAAAACATAATCATTATTTAAATTAAAATTGCGTAACCATTACTCAAAATTACGCACATAACTATTATGTGATATTTCATAAATTTAAATTGTATAATAATAATAATAATAATAATAATAATAATAATAATAATAATAATAATAATAATAATAATAATAATAATAATAATAATAATAATAATAATAATAATAATAACACCACCAGATCATCCTAATTCAATGGATTGTTTCAACAGGCTGATTCGAGTAACAAATAATTTCAACCCACCTTCAATTTCGTCAAATTAAAAAGCTTCAAAACCTTTACAATTTCAAATACAGAGACATTGTCCTTACAACATCAAGTTCAATCAGTTGCCTCGTTCATGTTGCACCAATACACTTCTGATGCCATTCAATCAATGCTCTCAAATAGAAAAAAAACAAGAGACCCGGTTATGTTTCTTAACTCTAAAAGACTTGCAGAGAATGGAATTGCAGGCATACGGAGGTAACATTTTTTGTTAACTGAATTTGAATCTGATTCTGAATCCCACCTAGTAGTTACTCTGTTACTCCGTTTTATTATTTTCGAAAGGGACCCACCTAGTAGTTACTCAGATCTTGATTGTTAATTTGGGTTCCCTTTTGTGTGAAAGAGATATGATTTGATGGATTGAGGGTTGTAGCAGCTAGCAGGAAGATTTTGGGAGAAGATAGAGTCTGTATCATTACTCAATTGAATTTGTGCTCACAAGGTGTTTGTTAAAAGTCCCCAGTTTTTTCTTGGCTTCATGGTTATTATTTTATTGGTGTATGGGGATTTTGTTTCTGTCATTTTAGCTATGCACTACAACTAAAGGTTGTGTGCTGTTATGTCGCATGCCACAGTGAAGTTTCATTGTCCCTTTGTGGGTCTTAGTGGCTGTCAAAATGGGAGTGGAAATGGGCTTGTTAGAAGTTCTCTTATCAAGCATCTTAGTGATCGTCATTGTGGTATCGATGCGCGGGATATCACTCGACATTCTCTTACTTCTAATTTGGGTGTTTATACTGACGCTGATGTTACTTTTAGGCGTATGGGGATTTGGTTATGTGGTGTTTGCTACAAAACACACACGGTACGTGCTAAGTGCCGTCATGGTAGGGGCCCGGATGTGCCGCCCCCCGATGAGGGAAATGGTGTTGTTCGTTTTGTGCTTCATAATTTTTCCAAGCCACTAGCTCCCTCTTCTCCTGCTCGACTTTGTATTGAGGATGGTTCGGTGCGTGATCATAACGATGGTTTTGACGTGGCTCTCCTGGATCAGTTGTTCTCTAAGGGGTTTCGCACGGTTAAGTCTATCCCTCCCAAGTGTCGTTTGGGGTTTTCTCGGGTTTTGAAAGGTGCTCTTGATAAGGTGATCTCTAAGCCTGATGACATTTCTAGTTGGGTCTCTTTGTTGGTGTTACCCCTCTGTACCCTTAAAAACTTTCGGCCACGGAGTAGTCGTGAGTCTAGGTCTTCGATAAAGCGTCGGCATCAGGAAGAGAATATTTCCCGTGCTATTTGCTCTTGGGGGACAGCGGGTGGGAGTTTACAGCTTGTGAGGGAGTATTTGGCAGAGGATTCTCCTATGTTGTCAGTGGTTGATGATGAGGTCCTTGATTTGGAAGAGCGTAATATTAAGCAGTCTCGTAGGAAGATTTGTGATGGCCATTACACCGCTGCAGCTCGTGTTCTTTCTTCATCAGGCGTTGCTCCTTATAATGACGCCACACTGGTGGACTTGCTGTCTAAGCACCCTTCTTCTATCGCTCCATCCTTGCCTGATATGACGGTTGATCACCTTCACCTCGTTACGACTTCTGCTGTTGTTTTGGGCCAGATTAAAAGTTTTCCTCGGGGCACTTCATGTGGTAGGGATGGTTTACGTGCACAACACCTTATGGATTGCTTGAGTGGTGCTGCTGTGGCAGTCTCGGATGAGTTGGTTGGCTCTATTACCGGAGTCGTTAATCTCTTTCTAGCTGGAAGGTGCCCTATGGAATTAGGAGAGTATATTGCTAGTGCTCCCCTCACACCGCTTGTCAAGCCCGGCGGTGGTCTTCATCCTATAGCTGTGGGTACTGTTTGGCGACGTCTTGTTTCGAAGGTTGGCGCTGCTATGGTTGGCCAGTCTTTGGGAAGTTACTTCGATGGTCTTCAGTTTGGTGTTGGTGTTTCTTCAGGTGGTGAGGCTATTCTTCATGTTGTGAATCGGCTGATTGAGGATTGTGGCTCTGATGTTGGCCTCTCTATGTTATTAGTTGATTTTCAAAATGCCTTCAATCTAGTTGATCGTACGGTCATGTTACGTGAAGTTCGCCGCCTTTGTCCGAGCATTTCTCGGTGGGTTGAATTTTGCTACTCTAATCCAGCCAGATTGTATTATGGGAACCACACATTATGGTCTTCTCAGGGGGTGCAACAGGGTGATCCCCTTGGTCCGCTGCTTTTTGCTTTGGTCCTACAACCCTTGGTTTCTAAAATCGGAGATAATTTTGAGGTTTGTCTTCAGGCGTGGTATTTGGATGATGGTACTATTATTGGGGACACTTTGGTGGTGGGGAAGGTTTTGCATTTGATTATGGAGGATGGGCCTCGTTTTGGGCTGCATCTCAACGTTGAAAAAACAGAAATTTTCTGGCCTACGGAGGACCCTCGCAGCAGGCAAGTAGGTGTCTTTCCTCCTAATATTGCTCGGCCTTTAAATGGTGTTAAGTTGCTTGGGGCCCCCGCAAGTTCCGATCCTGGTTTTAGTAGTGAACTGGTGATGCAAAGGGTGACCAAGTCCATTGCGCTTATGGATAAGGTTGCTAAGCTTGATGATCCTCAGTGTGAGTTGTTGTTGCTTAGGGCATGTACGGGAGTTTCTAAACTCTACTTTTCCTTGCGTACTTGTCCTCCTAGTATATTTGAGGCGGCTCAACGCGCTTTCGATGGAGCCCTTCGATCTTCCTTGGAGCGTATTGTTACTGCTTCAGGGCCTGGGTTTGGTGATTGGCAGTGGCGGCTTGCCACCTTGCCATTTGCATTTGGAGGGCTTGGTGTTTATTCTGCGGGAGATGTTCGTCATTATACTTTTCTGGCTTCTCGATTACAGTCTGCTGGATTGCAGACCAAGCTCCTACGTCATGCGGGTATTGTTGGTCTTGGTCGTGCTTTTGAAGATGCATTGGGTCTGTTTAATGAAACGGTTGGGTTTGATATTTTAGGTAATCCGAGTGAGGTCGCTGCCCCAATACTCATGAAGAAATTGGCAGATGTTTATTTCACAAAGGTCGCAGCTTCTGCAGAATCCACTTTTTCGTTATCTCTCCGACAATCGGCCTTATGGAAATCACAGCAGAGTGATCACACCTCTGCTTGGCTAAGGGCAGTCCCTATTTTGGGGTTGGGTCAGACGATGAACGCAAAGACTTACCGATGTGTGTTGTGCTACCGGTTAGGTGTTCCATTGTTCTCTATCTCGACGGCATGCTCTGCCTGTTCAAGGGTTTTTACTGGGAATATTTTCGGGGATCACGCGGTGTCTTGTGCTGGTATGGTGGGTATTAAGCATCGACATAATATTGTCCGGGATTCCCTTGTTGATGTTTGTTATCGATCTGGGATTTCAGCAAGAAAGGAGGTTGACATTGGGTTGTCTGGAGGGAACGACAGGGCCCTCAGACCTGCAGATGTGTTACTTTATTCCTGGGATTGTGGTAGCGATGTTTGTGTTGACTTGACAGGGTCTTCTCCTTTGACACAGTCTGGGCTTTCTGACTTTGTCCCTGGACGTGCTGTGATTAATGCGGCTCGTCGGAAGCGGGTCAAGTACGAATCTAGTTGTCTGGCGATTGGTTATGGTTTCATTCCTTTCTCATTTTCTTCCCTTGGGGAATTAGAGAAGGAGGCTGTTTCTTTGCTAAAACGGGTTCAGAAGAGTTCGATGGCGCAAGATATTGATGCCGGTGCTGCTGCTCATATTTTTACTAGGATATGTTTTGCTATTGCTAGAGGTGTGGGGGCCCAGATTGTCTCTAGGCTTCCCACTAATTTTTTGTAAGTTTTAAAACTTTTAAGTTTATTATAATAATAATAATAATAACAATAATAATAATAATAACAATAATAATAATGCGTGAAGGTTTCATTCTTATTTATACCCTATTTATATTTTTGGTCCCTACACTTTAATTGTATAATATTTTTAGTTATAAAAGGAAATCTAAAGTGATGGTTGGTTTCTACAGTGCCCCACCTCCCATTGAACCGACGTCAAATTTTTTTAGGTATTTAGTAATATCATGTCACTAAATTTGTAAAAGTAATTATAGTGATAGTCTTGGTTTTTAAAATCATGATTTATTTTTAAAAATTACATCAATAGTACTTGTAGTCCATTCGAATGGAAGTTGATATTTCCATTCACTTAATAAATAAATTCATTATTGATGACAGGTAGAATATACAAATATAATGCACAATAAAAGTGAATATATCAAAAGAGTAAGTTGAATTATCACCTTTATTTGAAATTACACCATCATCCTTATATTAAAAAAGTTGCACTCGGATGGTCATTACGTACATAAAGATGTACATTAAACCTGATTTACAAAATTTACACTTTGATCGTCCCTCTAGTTATCGCTCATTTTAAGTAAGTCGGGGCCATTAAAATTCATTTCTATGTAACTTAGGGACTATCAATGCAAATTTTAAAAGATAAGGACGATTGGTGTAATTTCATAAAACTATAGAGATGACTACCACACTATTAAATTAATCAGGGATGGTTAGTATAATTTGCAAATGTTTAGGGATGGCATCTCTCGGGTTATGAGCGCGGATCCACTAGATCCATCACCCGCAACTGCAATTTTTTTGTCAACCCATTAGCCTGGAGATTTTCATTGCCATATTTATTTATATATCCATGCATGTAACTCGGCTAAGTCACGGGTTTATCTTCAGAATTTATATAATCCAATAATTTTATAATAAATGACATAAAACTTATTATTAAAAAATAAATTTTTTAATTTATAGCTAAACAAAATATTTAAGAAGCCTTTCTAATGCAATAAATATCATTGTAGATATTGAGTTAAATTTTTAAACTTGTGACCCAAATAAATAAATAAATAAATGATTAGTATAAAAATTATAAAATTTTCTAATATCATTGTATAATTATATGCATAAATGATATTATTAATGATAATTTTTTTTACTTACATGTATTATTTTATTGTAGTAGTTTATTATTTATCTAATTGTAAATAATAACAAATATAAGTATAATAATTGCCTATGTATACCCGCATCTATGTTAAAAATATGTCTCATGAGTTAATAGGTCAAATTTCATCCGCGATGGATACTGCATATCCGCCATCCGCCAGCGACCTATATATATATAATCACAATCGATATATCTATATCGATATATATACATATACATATATATCTATATATACACACACACACACACACACACACACACACATATATATATAATCACAATCATACAACAACAACAACAACAACAACAACAACAACAACAACAACAACAACAACAACAACAACAGCAACAACAACAACAACAGACCCAATCTCACATGTGTAGGATATGGGCGAGGTGAGACGTAGACAATCCTTCCTCTATAGTAATATTTATAATCCTTCCTCTATAGTAATATTTATATTCATATAAACTTATACAGTACTAGGATAACAATACTATAGTAATATTTATAATCAACATGACTCTAATAAAAAAATTATACATAAATTTCATCCTTTCTAGGTGGTCGTAGCATATGGATTCTAATCTCATGTAAGTATTTCATATACCAAATTATACATAATTATTATTGCTTGTACAAATTATCATATATATTATGTTGGAAAAATTGTGTTGAAAATTGTGTTTTCACCAATATTTGGACACCATTTAATATATGATAGAGTCATATATATTAATGACTAGTTAGTGGGTTTTGTAGTCTCTAACGAGGGCTTTAAAACGAGCCAAAGTGTGTCCAAAACGGATCAATGGTGAATGAGATATCGAGTCTCAAAGTTGTTAGTTTGGTACAAAATTAAAAGGAAAGAAAAGAAGTGGAAGTTGTCCCACATCGGTGATGAGAACAAACTTAAGGCCTTGGCTTCCACTATAAATAAAGCCTTTAGGCTTTGTAGAAAGATACACCAAAAACAAGAGAGCAAAAACACTATTAGTTTTCCTTCTCAGCCGCAACGAGGTCTCCCCATTCCGGTTTCCTTTCAGGCAAGTGGTTAAGTCCGGCAGTACGCTGTTTCGAGCCGGTGTACCCTGGGAACAGACGTCGAATCTGTTTAAGGGAATTGTGTCAAACACAAGCCCGGTTCAACCCTTCAAATCGGATAGATCGTCAAATCGGTTAGATCGTTTTATCTTTTTCCGTTCTTATTATGATTATTTATTATACATATTGTCTATGTGATTATTATGTTTGTGATAATATATATAACTGTTTCAGTTTCGTATATATTTTTCCTACAAACTTAAACAGATTCGTATACGAAACTAATTTTTAATATATACTGCTCTTGATCTAATCTGAATAATTTTATTGCGTTTTAAACTGATATAGCAGATAGCAGATTGTATCTTATATACGGAGTATTACGGAAATTAATGTTACTTACGTGATATATAAATATTGTATGTTTCAAATATTTATGATGATGCAACTCTGGCTTGTATGTTACATGTTAGTCTGGTTAATTAGGATACATACCCACTTGCAATTGAATTGAATATTTGAATATTAATATACTGTTATTGATATTAACAGTGTATGCTAAACAAGATATGCCATAATCCTATTTTAATTGGAGACCATATCCTAAGTACGTGATACACTATTATATGCTTGTTTTATATTCCGTAATATTTTTGCTTTGAATATGATAAATTGTTTTAACATATTTTTTTTTTATTAAGTTAAACAGAATGCTTGGATTATATATACTCCGTATCAGTTTATGGTTATGAGTTTGGTGAGTTTTAATCTACTCATGTAATATGCTCTCTTAGATTAAATGCTTATAAATTGAGATGTTTATAACCTAGCATGCTACTCTTAATGAATTGTGGTGAACATATAAATAAATACGGACTATTGATTATGCATGTTAATAAAAAATACATTGTGCATCTAATTTGCCTTTCATATGCTAATGAATTTAAATTAGGTTTTAGGATTATATAGTGATGAGATGCTTTAGGCAAACAACACGCGTATACTCTTAATTTTAAGAGTATAGGATAATGATAATATTTTTTGCTTAAAGTTTAAATTATAAATGCATGTATGCATCTTTTTTGATAAACCTTTCCGAATATTTATCGGGTAATTATTCATATAATTAGTCTCGGTGAATGCATATAATAATGTACTGAGATTTGGTTTATTATGACTTGTTCACAACTACATGTATTGAATGATATATATTGAATTTGTTTTTCGTTAAATTTTCTGACCTGCATATTAAATTGTTAACTGGAATATGGTTTAGGTTTTGACAATTTGCGGATTTGTTTGAACACAATATTGTTCTTATATTAATAATTTTGTGGCTAATTATTTTGAGACATTATATTGTGTAAATATTTAAAGGTTATAAGTTTGTGAATGCCCAGAAACCTAAAAAGTTCACTGGTGTGAATTTTAAACGTTGGCAGTAAAAGTAAAAGATGTTCTTTTCACTAACCACATTGAACCTTGCGAGGTTCTTGACTGAACCTTGCGAGGTTCTTGACCGAACCTTGCGAGGTTCTTATCCGAACCTTGTGAGGTTCCTGACTGAACCTTGCGAGGTTCATGGCTGAACCGCTTCCCAAATTGCGAAAGGGGAACATGATGCTCAAATTGAGAGTGCGGTTCAGGTTTGAAATCATTCAGATTACTTGTGCGCAAGTCGATCATTCTATAACGTGTATGCGAACATTCTTTGGACTGTTTCTGGATTGTTTTCGAACATGGCTTTGAACACGTTTCCGAACCGTTTTCGGACTGTTTTTCAGAATGTTTCCAGACTGCATTCGAAACTGGTTATGTTCGGGACATAATTGGAACAGTTTTACACTGTTATTAAACCGGATTTAAACATGTTTGTTTAACATTTTGGCTTAAACATGATGTTTGGTTTAACCGATTTTGTTGAAACGGTTTAGTTAATCGTTTAGTATAAACATTTTGGTTTTAACATGTTTGGTTTACATGTTTGTGGTTAAACCTGTTTGGTTTAACAGTAGGGTTGAAACCTGTTCGGTTTATCCGTTTGAGTTGAAACGGTTTTAAGGTGATGCCTGTTTGGTTACCCGTTTGAGTTTAAACCTGTTTGGTTTACTTGTTGGGTCGAAACATATTTGGTTTACCCGGTTGGGTTTAAACCTATTTGGTTTACTTGTTTAAGTTGAACCTGCTCGGTTTACCTATTTGGTTGAAACCTGATTGGTTTAACCTAGTTGAGTTGAAACATGCTTGGTTAACTCAGTTTGTTCACGGTAAAATGAAACTTTTATTGGGTTGAAAATCCAAATTAGTTCAGTTCACGTGGTATTTGCTGACTGAAATTTTCTGTTTTGCTAAAACAGTTTATTTTAGTTTATATTTCAGAGTGATGATCCTGGAAATTGAACTTTGAATAGGAACTACATTGAATAATGTGTTGTATGTTCCTGAGATTCGTAAGAAATTTGGTGTTCAGATGAACAAGTTTGGCGTTTTGAAAAAAAAATAAAAAAATATTGGAATGTACGTTCAAAAGGTCATGTTGACCGAGAGTGAGTGTACGTTTAAAAGGGTTATACCCTATAAATGTGAAACTTACGTTGAAGCCAAATTAACGAGATCATTTACGGTTGAACGAATAACCGAAACCCTTGATACGGTCTACATAATGTGTGTGATTTGAAATTCATTCATACGAGGAATGGTAACAAGTACTTCATTACGTGTATCGATGATAACACGAAGTATTGTTTTGTTTACTTGTTTTAAAGTAAAGATGAAGCAATTGAGAAGTTATTGCTTATAAAACAAAGTTGAGAATCAACTTGAACGGAAAATCAAGGTTGTTCGTAGTGATAGAGGTGGTGAATATATCGCACATTTTGCTGAATTTTGGTCACAAAATGGCATTAGAAATGAATTCACTGCATCTTACTCACCCACTCGAATGAGACTATTGAACGAAAGAATAGAACCTTGAAAGATATGGTGAATGCCATGTTAGTAAGTTCTGGTGTATGCCAGTAAATGTGGGAGGATGTCATTCTATTGACAAATTATCTAATAAATAAGATACCCAGAGGAATTGGAATGAAATCTCATACGAGTTATGGTGGAAAAGAAATCATTCTATGAATACCTAAAAATGTGGGGGTGCCTAGTAAAGGTAAATTTTCAATTACCTAAGGCACAAAATATTGGAGCCAAGACTGTTGATTGCATATTTATTAGATATGTTGAACACAGTAGTGCTTATCGCTTCCTTTTGTATGAATCCAATATTTCGGATATAGACACGGGTCTGAAAATGGAATCGATAAACGTTTCATTCTTTGAAATTGTATTTCCATACATTACAAATGAACGTAGAAGTTCGTTTATGATAGACAATGAAGGTGTTCAAGATGAGACACCTAATGAGCTAGTTCAAAAGGAACAATTAGATAAAGGAACTTTTTCGGAAGGATCTCAATGGAGAGATGCCATTAAATATTTATTTGTGATAATAAACTGAATTATGATTTTGTCATGATACAAGAGATATGGTATAACATTTCTTGTGAGAAAAGCAATGTAGAATATGTATGATGCGTCTTTTATTCTAATGCTTTTGACATAAAGTCTATGGAGTACTAGACTTGGATTTGTTAATGACGAGCATCTGCAAAGATCAATTAACAATTAATATTTCATTGTGTTGAATATATTATAGACAAAATCACTTTCATTCAATAATAAAAGGATTTGGTATATTTTGAAACCAGATTTGTGAACATCATTGATGATGTTAATTATTCACATGTTATGTGAATTATGATATTAAAGATAATTATAAATATAAAGATGTCAATCTTTATTATTCTATTATCTTAACGTTTTGAATTATCTAATCAGTATACAGATTCAAATATAATTTTGAGTGAGAAACTTTTGTTAAGTTTCAAAATTCTACGTCTCTAGGTTAAACCTAGAAAATGACTAAGAATTGCTCAAATGTGCTAAAATATGGATCACAAAAGATGTAAATCTTATGTGTAGGCATTTGAGTGTTTCATTGATTAGAATCATATTAGATATATATGATTATGATATCAAGTTGCAAGACATGTGGGGGAAGCTTTGAATGATAAGCGGTAACCCTTGTTAGTTGTGTAAAATGAACACAAAGCTTGATAATGTGGGGGTGTCTTGCATTTTGATAGCAAGAACATGATACATGATAATGCGTTCTAATGTATCTAATGAGTTTGTACTAGATCCGACTTAGCATATGTTGTAAGCAAGCTAAGAAGATACAAGATAATCAAAGTACATCTCATTAGAGTTAAGTCAGTAACAGATATCCCGCAGTGATCAAGGGACACTGTGATGCAAACTATATATCTGATACGAATGATTCCAGAGCGACAAGTGGGTATTTATTCACACTTGAAGGTGCGACTATATCGTGGAAATCGTTTAAACAAGCGGTTATTGCTAGATCCACGATGGAATCAGAATTCATCGATTTAGATAAAGCTGGTGAAGAGGTAGAATAGCTACGTCAATCCTTTAAAGATATACCAGATGGCCTAAGTCAGTGTCGGCTATATGTATACATTGTGATAGCCAATCGGTAATTGGTAGAGCTCATATTACAATGTGTAATGGTATGAATAAACATATGAGACGTAGACATAATAAAGTACGACAACTAATCTCTAAAGGAATTATCACTATTGACTATGTGAAGTCAAAGGATAATGTTGCGGATCCGCTAAAAAAGAGGCTTAAGCAGAGAGTTAGTGTATGAGTCGTGCGTGGGAATGGGACTGAAGCCCATGAAAGGCTAAGTTTATATGAAGGAAAACCTAACTCAGTTGACTGGAGATCCCAAGATCTGAGTTCAATAGGATAACCTACTTGTATGAACTGGCGACGGTCACTGTGGGGGAGTTAATTACTAAACTAGCAACCCCTACACTTTTAAAGGGAGTTTACTAATTAAGAGTAGACTTCCTAGTCCATTCCTAAAAGTGACAAGTAAGAGGATAAGCATATGGCTTTTAATGATTCAACTGAAATAACCATGCGTGGTTAGTCAGTAGCCATTCAGTGGTGAATCACCTATGTGAGAGAGAAGTGGGGTCGCTTCGAAGGGTATTGTTGGGGCACAATACTTGATAAGCTCTCGCAGAACCAGGCTAATGTTCATGACCATAACGAACATAACTATGAGGACGTGACATTGTCAGGGAGAGTCTTGTGTGATACGTATTGTCGCCTACACAAAAGGCAGAATGAGTTCAAAGACATCGTCGTCTACTCCTAGCCAGTAGACTAAGTGCGTATTCACAAGCGGAAGTTCAAAGGGTAACACCTACTTATCGTATGCAAGATTCAACCGCTGAAAATTAATCAGAATATTGTTGTTTCTGAGATCGATCTCCATTCATGTGGGGGATTGTTGGAAAAATAGTGTTGAAAATTGTGTTTTCACCAATATTTGGACACCATTTAATATATGATAGAGTCATATATATTAATGACTAGTTAGTGGGTTTTGTAGTCTCTAACGAGGGCTTTAAAACGAGCCAAAGTGTGTCCAAAACGGATCAATGGTGAATGAGATATCGAGTCTCAAAGTTGTTAGTTTGGTGCAAAATTAAAAGGAATGAAAAGAAGTGGAAGTTATCCCACATCGGTGATGGGAACAAACTTAAGGCCTTGGCTTCCACTATAAATAAAGCCTTTAGGCTTTGTAGAAAGATACACCAAAAACAAGAGAGCAAAAACACTATTAGTTTTCCTTCTCAGCCGCAACGAGGTCTCCCCAATCCGGTTTCCTTTCAGGCAAGTGGTCAAGTCCGGCAGTACGCTGCTTCGAGCCAGTGTACTCTGGGAACAGACGTCGAATCTGTTTAAGGGAATTGTGTCAAACACAAGCCCGGTTCAACCCTTCAAATCGGATAGATCGTCAAATCGGTTAGATCGTTCTATCTTTTTCCGTTCTTATTATGATTATTTATTATACATATTGTCTATGTGATTATTATGTTTGTGATAATATGTATAATTGTTTCAGTTTCGTATATATTTTTCCTACATATTAATTAGAAGAGGCTTTGTACTGGGATTCGGGTCGTCTTGGCAGACGGATTGGCTAATGAGCTTTGAAAACACAATAGACTCCATACCTCTTATCACGTCACCACTTACTATTCTTTGCACATTTTTTTTTCTTTTACGGTGTTTTGTTCCAGAAGCTTTAGTCTCTCTCTCTCTCAGTCTTCAAGAGAGAAAAACCTCCAAACCCCTTTGACGGTTCACTGTTCCCTAATTCCGCTGTAATAGGCGATGCTACCACCACCAATGAATTCATAACTATTTTCTGAAAAAGACCATAAAATTTTTATATATTAGGTCAGATTCTTCTAAAGAGACGTAAACATTTCTGGTGAATGGTGAAACTTGATTTGGATTTTTGCCTCTCACTTCTGTGTTTTCATTTACGATTTCAAAATAACTATCATCGGTTTGTTACAGGTATCAAATTGTTACTAATATCGTGGTTATTATTTGGTTTATGATTTTGTATATAAGGTTTTTCATTAAATTGATTATGTGAGGTGTTAAATAAAAATATCGACAGAAGATGACAAGTGAATGAAAGGAGCGAACAAGTTATCAAGGAAAGATTGTGATTTAGGTTAAAATTTCATTTTGTATTTCTTACTTTTGGGTTATTATTTATATAAATTCATTAGTTGCTTATCATTAATAATGTTCTTTGTGCCTTCGAATATATATATATATATATATATATATATATATATATATATATATATATATATATATATATATATATATATATATATGGGTAGGATCAATGGGGAAGTAACCAATCGGGGGAAACAGGACCTCTATATGATACATTTTACAAACATTGTATTAATTTTTAAAAGACAAACTTGCTTTACATCGAAAGTTGACGGCATGCATACCATTTCATAATATATTCAACTATAATTGACTTAATAATAATCTTGATGAACTCAACGACTCGAATGCAACGTCTTTTGAAATATGTCATGAATGACTCCAAGTAATGTCTCTAATATGAGCTAATGCACATCGAAAGATTTCTTTCATACCTGAGAATAAACATGTTTTCAAGTGTCAACTAAAAGGTTGGTGAGTTCATAGGTTTATCATAAAACAATAAAATTCATTATTTTGATAGACCACAAGATTTAAATCCTGCATGGTACAAATGGACCCGAATCCTATAACCACCTGTAATGTACATGCGATATCTTTTAAATACAGTACACATTTCTCGTGTACGAAATCATCTTTCATAAATCTTAGTAACCGTACACATACCTTGTGCACAAAAATAATATACACATAACATGTGTATAAAATCATTCTCTCGATACATAACATTCACTTTTCATTGCTTTCATAGCTTGGCTTGGTAACCGACCTTAACATATAATGCGCATAATAATATCCCCAAAACAGAACATCTCGTCTGTATAATAATCATATAAACTTCGAAGTACTAAACACCACGCCCACTAGCCCTTCAGTTTAGTGAACATTCTGGGTGGGGGTGTTAAACCTGGTAGCTATCTTTAGGATTCGCGTCAATTAGGCGTGCAGTAATTCTCAAAATTAGTGATGTTCCCTAATTCTTAGGTTACCAAGCAATAATAATCAGGAGAAAAATATTCATATCAATTGTGGCAGTTATCACGTCCACATAATTCAATGGTGGCAATTATCACGTCCACATAATTCATTCGAGGAATGTTTTGCTTGTGTCTATCTCGTCAAACATTTATAAAAGCATTTCATGTATTCGCAGTTCAAAATGTATTTCAAAAGCATTTAATAAAGCAGTTGTAAAAGTAGCGCACGTATTCTCAGTCCAAAAAATGTAAAGAGTAAAAGAGAATCAAATGAACTCACAATACTGTATTTTATAGTAAAAATACATATGACGGCATTGAACAAATGCAGAGTTGGCCTCGGATTCACGAACCTATATTATGTATATACATATTAACACATATATTTGTAATCGAATAAATTTATATATAATTATTAGTGTTATTATTATTAGTGTTATTATAATATGTTAGTATAAATTATAACTTAATGTTATATATACAATGTATTAATATTTATATTTATATGTGTTTATATCATCATCTATAATATATTAAAATATATTTATATATTATATGTAGCTTGGTGAATATTATAGATAATAACATTTTATATAAAAATACAGTATGTCGTATTGTTATGATATTTATAATAAATATATTTTTAAATAACTATCATTTGTGTCACAACCCAACAACTTTGTGGCCCAACCCACTAAGATTATAACCCAAATCATGGAAGGCCCAAGAAGCATATGGAAGAGATCTAGAATTCTCTCCTTGGTTCTTCCATGGAATGGTATGGAAACTCCATAGAATGATGGATGTTTCATATGTGATGGAAATATCTATCTCCATGTATATACATGAAGTTTCTAGTACTTAGATCATAGCCATTGATTTAGTTTAATCATAGCCATCCATTTTGATGTAAGAGTAGTATAAATAGGGGTGACCTCATTTGGCACACCACACCTCAAATCTCAAACATTCTCTCTTGTAAAGCATTTTCAAACAATATAAGTATTTTCTTCAATTCCACTTGTTCTATAATATTTTCTCTTTTGGTTACTTGAATCATTTAAGGTCCGAGTAAGGCTGACTTAGTAGAGACTAAGTGCCGCACGTGAGCTTATCGAGATAAGTCCGTGACATTTGGTATCAGAGCAAGGTCGATTCAAGGATATGGCAACCGAGACCGAGAAGAATGTGAGCGCAACAAGTGGTGTGATGGGTGATGAGACTCATGGCCGGGTAGAGACTCGCCAAGGAGCCAAGAAGAACCGAGGTACGTCCAAAGACTTTGTCGCAAACTTGGACAAAAGGATCATGGATGTAGAGACATCCATGGACGACGTGAAAGCAAAGGTCGAAGACGTCCACCAATGTTTGGATGGTTTGGACGGGGACTTTGATGAATTGAAAGATGATTGCAAGAGTGCAATCAACGTGCTAGACGTTGACATGCGACGTGAGATCCATGACTTAAGGGGTATGCTCATGGGTGAGATTACGAAGTTGCGAGGCGAAATGGAGGGGGAGGTCTCTACTATTCACCAACGCCTCGTGGATTTACAAACCAACATGAACTCTTGTTTGAGATTCATGGCTAGTGGGGGTGGCAACACTGGATGCAATGCTCTGAAGGTGGACGTTCCCAAGCCGTCATCGTTCGTGGGGAAGCGGGAAGCTCGAGCGGTTGATGATTTTATATGGGAGATGGAACAATACTTGGAGGGAGTCAACATAGTGGATGATGCAATGAAGATAAAGACGGCAACCCGTTACCTGAAGGATACCGCAGCATTATGGTGGCGTCGTCAATATGGAGATATCGAGAAAGGTACGGTTATAATTGATACTTGGGATGATTTCCTTACCGAGCTTAAGAATCAATTCTACCCCAAGAATGCTCAAAAGGATGCGATGAGTCGTCTACGTAAATTACATCATTCCGGGACGATTCGGGAGTATATTAAAGAATTCACGAACCTTAGCCTGGAGGTCCCAGATATTCCCGATGATATTCTTCTCTTCTATTTTCTCGATGGTTTGCAACCTTGGGCTAAAAGGGAGTTGGAGAGACGAGGAGTCCAAGACCTTGCCACCGCAATTGTTCAAGCGGAGGCACTAGTCGACCATGCTAATAGGAAAGATTCGTTCAAGTCAAAAGATAAGAAGGTGAGCCATGAGAAAGGTGGGGGAGATAAGCCCACCCAATCAAGGAATGATAGTACACGTAAGCCACCAACCGGGAATAACAATAGCATAAAAACTTCTTACAAGAATAATGGATGTTTCATATGTGATGGACCGCATAGAGCCCGAGATTGTCCGAAGAAAGATAGCCTTCATCCTATGGAAGCTCAAAAGGTGGGTTGTCAGGATGAGGATTTGTGCATGGGATCGATGCAAATACTCAACACTATCAAGGCCAAGGTGGAGGTACCCAAAGTAATGGCTAAAGGACTCCAATTCGTGGAAGTTTATGTTCGAGGAAACCGGGTACGAGCTTTGGTAGATACGGGAGCTACTCATAACTTTGTCTCCACCGATGAAGCTAAGAGATTGGGGATTAAAGAGATAAAGGATGGCGGAATGATGAAGACGGTGAACGCAAATGCTAAACCGATTAGTGGAGTGGCTAAAGATGTGCAAGTGAAGATTGGAGAATGGAAAGGAACGATTGATCTATCGGTCGTGCCTATAGACGACTTCAAGTTAGTACTTGGGATGGAGTTCCTAGATAAGGTACGCGGTTTCCCTATACCGTTCGCTAACTCACTGTGTATCTTGGATGGTGAGAAGACTTGTATGGTGTCAACCGAACGTGGAAGCAAGAGTGCATTGATAATGCTAAAAACGAACATATATTTCATAGCATTATTCCTCAAGAAAGACAAGCTTTTAGTTGCAATTGTTCTATTTAAAAGTGATATTCGTTTAAATAATAAAAGGTGAAGACAAAAGACAGATTCGACGAATTGAAGACGCAAACGACCAAAAAGCTCAAAAGTACAAAAGACAATCAAAGAGGTTCCAATTATTGATAAGAAACGTCTCGAAATTGCAAGAGTACAAGATTCAAAACGCAAAGTACAAAATATAAAATTGTACGCAAGGACGTTCGAAAATCCGGAACCGGGACCAGAGTCAACTCTCAACGCTCGACGCAACGGACTAAAAATTACAAGTTAACTATGTATATAAATATAATATAATATATAATTAATTATATATATATTATATATATATTATAAACCGTCGGCAAGAAAGACTCCAAAAGGGACTGAGCTGTAATTTCAAACTCCGCGACTCGCGAAGTTTGAAGGCAAAAATGCCGCGAGTCGCGGAGCCCCAAAAGTCGAAAATCCCTATAAAAGCAAACGAATTCTGATCGCAAAAATACCAAAAAAAATCCATCCATCTCTCTATCTATATCGTATATATATATTTATATTTTAATTTTAATTTTAATTTTAATTTTAATCCTAATAATAAGGGTATGTTAGCGAATGTTGTAAGGGTGTAAGTCGAAATTCTGTCCGTGTAACGCTACGCTATTTTTAATCATTGTAAGTTATGTTCAACCTTTTTATATTAATGTCTCGTAGCTAAGTTATTATTATGCTTATTTAATCCGAAGTAATCATGATGTTGGGCTAATTACTAAAATTGGGTAATTGGGCTTTGTACCATAATTGGGGTTTGGACAAAAGAACGACACTTGTGGAAATTAGACTATGGGCTATTAATGGGTTTTATATTAACTAAACAATACCTTGTTAATTTAATATACAAACTTATAATTTGACGTATTTATATATAACCACATACGCTTGACTGGGTACGGTGGGCGGGATATCTATAAATACCAATAATTATTCATTTTACCGGATACGGAACTGGATTAATAGTTAATAAACTTGTTGAAACAGGGGTGAATTACATTCAAGGGTAATTGGTGTAATTGTTAACAAAGTAGTAAAACCTTGGTTTACACGCAGTCGATAACCTGGTGTATTCATTAAACAAAGTATTAAAACCTTGTTACAATTCGAATCCCCAATTAGTTGGAATATTTGACTTCGGGAATAAGAATAATTTGACGAAGGCTTTCGCTCTTTATATTTATGACTGATGGACTATTATGGACAAATCCGTATGGACATATTAAATAATCCAGGACAAAGGACAATTAACCCATGGGCATAAAACTAAAATCAACACGTCAAACATCATGATTACGGAAGCTTAAATAAGCATAATTCTTTTATTTCATATTTGATTTCCTTTATTTTATATTTAATTGCACTTCTAATTATCGCATTTTTATTGTTATTGTATTTAATTGCACTTTTAATTATCGTACTTTTTAATTATCGCAAGTTTATTTTATCGCACTTTTATTATTCGCAATTTCATTATCGTTATTTACTTTATGCTTATTTAAGTCTTGTATTTATATTTATTATTTTACATTTGGTTTTAACTGCGACTAAAGTTTTAAAATCGACAAACCGGTCATTAAACGGTAAAAACTCCCCTTTATAATAATAATATTACTTATATATATATATATATTTGTATTTTTATAAAAGTAAACTAATATAGCGTTAAGCTTTGTTTAAAAAGATTCGCCGTGGAACGAACCAGACTTACTAAAAACTACACTACTGTACGATTAGGTACACTGCCTATAAGTGTTGTAACAAGGTTTAAGTATATCCATTCTATAAATAAATAAATATCTTGTGTAAAATTGTATCGTATTTAATAGTATTTTCTGTAAAAATATAAGCTATTTTATATACTACTCTGCTAAAACATCAAGAATTTTTGGCGCCGCTGCCGGGGAATCTCTTAAAAGCCGGAAGCTCAACGCTAATATAAAATAAAAAATTTATGTATTTTTAAGATTTTGTTAAATATTTAAGTTTTATAAAGTTTCTTTATTTTTATATAAGTTTTATTTAAGTATTTTGTTTTTATTTAAAAACATATAAAAAAATATATATAAATCTAGTTTTAAGATTTTTATTTATAAAATTATAAAGTAATTCTATTTTTATTTAAGTTTTAAATATAAGTTTTTATTATACACATATTTTTTTTATATAAACAGAAAAAATTAAAAACAGAAAATAAAAAAAAATAAATAAAGAAAAACGCGTTGTATTTAAATAACCTGTCAGTTGAAAACTGGAACCCCGCGACTCGCGGGGTTTGATGCATTAAATACCGCAACTCGCGGAGTAATCCTGACACGCTGACAGAAACCCTAAACTGAATTAATTACGGGGTAATTAATTATTATTATTATTATTTAACCCTAATTATTATTATTATTATAATTAGTTTTATTTTAACTTTTACTTTTTATTTAATTTATGTATTTAGTATTAATTAGTTTTATTAAATTGTAAAATTAATAGTTTTAATAAATAAATAATATAAAAATAATATTTTTTTAAAAATTGTAATTTTTACAACTTTTTGTATATTTTTATATTTTGTCCTTTTTTTAATCATTTTAGCGTAATATTTGTATTTTTAGCTCATATTTAGTTTTAAACTTAGATTTTGCCATAGTTATTTTTACTTCTAGATTTTTAGGCTTTGCCGTAGAATTCCTTAAGTACTTTTTCTTAGACTAAGATTTAGGTACTTTAGAATTTTGCGACGCCTTTTTAAGTTTTAGTTTCTTTTTAAGTTATTTCCATTTGGGATATAGTTTTTCCTGTAAGCTTTAATATTTTTAGACACCTTTTACTATGTATCAATTATCATTCCAATTAGTAATTTCAATTTGCGATTATAATTTTAAGTTAGTTGTAGTAATAAGGTTAGGTTAGTCAAGTATTTTTAAGTTTTATAAGTTTCTTTAATTTTTCCGTCACCTTTTATTTTTCAACCATTTTTTTTTCGACCTTTTCCGACGAACTCTTTTTCTTTCTTATTTCTCGCTATTCTAGTTTTAGGACATAGATTTTTATTCTACTTCTTATCTTAATTTCTTAAAATTACGAAAATTTATTTTAAGTGGTTAAATTGATAGACATCAAAATTTTCTGGTTCGTAGTAATAGTTGGATTTGTACGTGGACCGGGTTATTGGAGCCAAACAGTCCTCAATTATATTGAGACCAAACGAATCCTGCCCCTCTGCTGCATCTTTTGGCTATTCGAAACGTGGGCAAAATCAGAAAAGTCTATTGATTGGATAACTTATTATAATTTTTCTTTCCTTTTAAAAACTAATAGGATATTCAGTGAATGCACCGAGCAAGACGATTACCACCTTTTGTACGTTCACCACCTGTAACTAGATCAAGACATTTAGCAAATATAACCGCCGTTGATTTTTCTTTAGAATCGTCATCCAGTCGACCAAGTACTTCAGTTCAAATTTCCGATAATCCATTTTTTGAACCCGACCTCACAATTGAGAATCCAAAAAATATTCAGGAACGGTTCGTAGATCCTGAACCACTAAACTTTCCTCCGGAACCACCAATCATTCAAACAGAGATTGTTGAGGAACAAACCATTAAATCAGAATCATCTAGTGATACCGATTCAACAAATTCAATTATGGAGAATCTGGAACCTTTAAGTATGGAAGACCTAATGAGAGCTAAACGCACTGGCCAAGGTCACGCAATTACTCATCCAGACATTAATGCGCCAGATTATGAAATCAAAGGACAAATTCTACACATGGTGACTAATCAATGCCAATTTAGCGGTGCGCCGAAGGAAGATCCAAATGAACATCTACGTACCTTTAATAGGATCTGCACACTATTTAAAATCCGAGAAGTGGAGGATGAACAGATATATCTCATGTTATTTCCTTGGACTTTAAAGGGAGAAGCCAAAGATTGGTTGGAATCTTTACCTGAAGGGGCGATCGATACATGGGATGTTTTAGTTGACAAATTTCTTAAACAATTCTTTCCTGCATCTAAAGCCGTAAGACTTCAAGCAGAAATTGTTACGTTCACACAGAAATCGAATGAAACTCTATATGAGGCGTGGACAAGATATGGAAAGTTGTTAAGAGGATGTCCGCAACATGGTTTAGACACCTGTCAAATAGTACAAATATTCTACCAAGGATGCGACATCACTACAAGGAAAGACATAGATATAGCAGCTGGTGGTTCTATTATGAAGAAAACCGAAACTGATGCTTACAAAATTATTGATAACACTGCTTCCCACTCACATGAGTGGCACCAAGAAAAACATATCGTTAGATCATCTAAAGCAGCTAGAGCCGATTCTAGCCATGACTTAGATTCCATTTCCGCAAAGATAGATGCTGTGGAGAGACGAATGGAAAAGATGACTAAAGATATTCACTCAATACGAATTAGTTGTGAGCAGTGTGGAGGACCACATTTGACAAAAGATTGTCTCAGTATTGAATTAACAATGGAACAAAGAGAGAATATTTCATACATAAACCAAAGGCCTGGAAATAATTATCAGAATAGTTATCAACCGCCAAGACCAATTTACAATCAAAACCAGAATTATAACCGAAATATTCCATACAACAACCAACAAGGTCCTAGCAATCAACAAGTATCCAATAATACTTACAATCAGCAAAGACCTAATTTTCAAAACAAGCCACCACAACAAACCGATGATAAAAAGCCGAATTTAGAAGATATGATGACGAAGCTAGTTGAAACTCAAACGCAGTTTTTCACATCTCAGAAACAAACCAATGAACAAAATGCTCAAGCATTCAGAAATCAACAAGCTTCTATTCAAAATCTGGAACAAGAAGTAAGTAACCTAGCAAGGTTAATAGGTGAAAGAAAACCGGGAAGTCTACCTAGTGATACAAATGCTAACCCCCGGAATGAAACAGCTAAAGCCATTACCACAAGAAGTGGTACAACACTTAAACCACCGGAAATACCTGTAACTTCTGATGAAACTATTCCTACTCCACAAGAACCACAACCTAATCAAGATAAGGAAAAAGAACCGGTAGTTAAAAAGGTTAATGAAGATAACACAGTTAAGGCTAAACCTTATGTTAAACCATACCAACCACCACTTCCTTACCCGAGTAAAATGAAGAAAGAGAAACTTGAAGCCGAGCAATCCAAATTTTTGGATATGTTTAAACAGATAAATGTAAATCTTCCTTTCATTGATGTGATTTCAGGAATGCCTAGATATGCTAAATTCTTGAAAGATCTAATTTCAAATAGAAATAAAATGGAAGAACTCTCGGATGTTACTATGAATGCTAATTGTTCAGCAGTGCTGTTGAATAAGATACCAGAAAAACTATCTGATCCAGGAAGTTTCACAATTCCATGTTTTCTGGGTAGTCTTAGTTCAATAGAAGCATTGGCAGACTTAGGTGCTAGTATAAATCTAATGCCGTATTCACTATACGCTAAACTAGACCTTGGAGAATTGAAACCAACCAGAATAAGCATACAACTAGCCGATAGATCAATAAAATATCCTAGAGGGATAATGGAGAACATGCTAGTTAAAGTTGGTACTTTAGTATTTCCAGTAGATTTTGTTGTTTTGGACATGGAAGAAGATTCTCAAGTTCCTCTCATATTAGGAAGACCATTCTTAAACACGGCTAAAGCAATGATAGACGTGTTCGGTAAGAAATTGACCCTAAGTATAGAGGATGAGAGTGTTACCTTTTCAGTTGATAGAGCAATGCAACAACCACAATCTGCAGATGATACATGTTATTATATTCAAACTATAGATGCACATACAGAATTATTAGAAGAATTTCCAGAACTACAAGGAACAGGAGAATGTTCTTTAGGAGAAGGTAATGAACCAATTGATGAAGCTGAAATGTTAGCTACACTTATAGCTAATGGATATGAACCAACAACAGAAGAAATTCAAATGCTAAAAGAAGAAGACAGATATCGATACAAATCATCGATAGAAGAACCTCCGAAATTAGAGTTAAAGCCACTTCCAAACCATTTGGAATACGCTTATTTACATGGTGAATCTGAATTGCCTGTAATAATATCATCTTCTCTTACTGAAAATGAGAAATCACAACTCATTTCTGTGTTAAAAGCTCATAAACCAGCCATTGCATGGAAGATTCATGATATTAAAGGAATAAGTCCTTCGTATTGCACACATAAAATCCTTATGGAAGAAGGTCATAAAACGTATGTGCAACGCCAACGAAGACTAAATCCTAATATGCAAGATGTAGTTAAGAAAGAGATTATTAAACTGCTAGACGCAGGTCTAATTTATCCAATCTCTGATAGTCCATGGGTAAGTCCAGTTCAATGCGTGCCTAAGAAGGGTGGCATGACTGTCATTACAAATGAGAAAAATAAGCTTATTCCTACTAGGACTGTAACAGGATGGCGTGTGTGTATTGATTATAGAAAATTAAATGACGCCACCAGAAAAGATCACTTTCCCTTACCTTTCATAGATCAAATGTTGGAAAGATTAGCCGGAAATAGTTACTATTGTTTTCTAGATGGATTTTCCGGATATTTTCAAATTCCAATAGCACCCGAAGATCAAGAGAAAACCACATTCACGTGCCCTTATGGTACTTTTGCTTACAAGCGCATGCCATTTGGACTTTGTAACGCCCCTGCAACCTTTCAAAGGTGTATGATGGCGATTTTTCACGACATGATAGAAGAATGCATGGAAGTTTTCATGGATGACTTTTCAGTCTTCGGTGATACATTTGAATCATGTCTAGTTAATCTGGAACGAATGCTAATTAGATGCGAACAATCAAATCTAGTTCTTAATTGGGAGAAATGCCATTTCATGGTTAAAGAAGGCATCGTTCTTGGACATAAAATTTCAAAAGAAGGAATTGAAGTGGATAGAGCTAAAGTAGATGTAATTGCTAAACTTCCACATCCCACCAATGTTAGAGGAGTTAGGAGTTTTCTAGGGCATGCCGGTTTTTACCGACGTTTCGTAAAAGATTTTTCTAAAATTGCCACTCCTATGAATAAACTCCTAGAAAAGGATGCGCCATTCATCTTTTCAGATGAGTGTATCAAATCTTTTAATATTCTTAAAGAAAAACTCACTAATGCGCCGATCATGATAACACCAAATTGGAATCTACCATTTGAACTAATGTGCGATGCAAGTGATTTTGCAATGGGAGCCGTTTTAGGACAAAGGATTGAAAAACGATTTCAACCTATATATTATGCTAGTAAGACGTTACAAGGAGCACAAACGAACTATACAACTACTGAAAAAGAACTCTTTGCTATTGTCTTTGCTTTTGACAAATTTCGATCATATCTCGTTCTAGCAAAAACGGTGGTCTATACCGACCATTCTGCTCTTAGATACTTATTTTCAAAACAAGATGCTAAACCAAGATTAATCCGTTGGATTTTACTCTTACAAGAGTTTGATATTGAAATCCGAGATAAAAGAGGAGCAGAAAATCTCGCCGCTGATCATCTTTCTCGTCTTGAAAATCCCGAATTAGAAGTTCTGAATGAATCGGCCATACAAGACAACTTTCCTGATGAATATCTATTGAAGATAGATTATAAAGAAATTCCATGGTTTGCAGACTATGCAAACTATTTAGTATGTGGATTCCTTGAAAAAGGATTATCGTACCAAAGACGAAAGAAATTCTTCAGTGATATAAAACACTATTTCTGGGAAGATCCACATCTGTTTAAAAGTTGTCCCGATGGAATAATACGCCGATGTGTATTTGGAGATGAAGCTAGTAAAATATTAAACCATTGTCACACAGGACCAACAGGAGTGCATTATGGGCCTCAACTAACAGCAAGAAAAGTTTATGAAGCTGGATTCTATTGGCCTACAATTTACAAAGACGCACACCTTCTTTGCAAATCCTGTGATGCATGTCAAAGGGCCGAAAAAATAAGTCAACGTGATGAAATGCCACAAAATGTCATCCAAGTATGTGAAGTATTTGACATTTGGGGTATTGACTTTATGGGTCCATTTCCAAAATCTCATAATAATCTATATATACTCGTAGCCATTGATTATGTATCTAAATGGGCGGAAGCACAAGCTCTCCCAACTAACGATGCACGAGTTGTAGTCAACTTTTTAAAACGTCTTTTTGCAAGGTTTGGAACACCGAAAGCTTTAATAAGTGATCGGGGTACTCATTTCTGTAATAATCAACTTGAGAAAGTTCTTAAAAGATATGGAGTAACTCATAAAATCTCCACAGCATATCATCCACAAACAAGTGGACAAGTTGAAAATACCAACCGAGCTTTAAAACGTATTCTAGAGAAAACCGTAGGATCAAATCCAAAGGAATGGTCCATTAAATTGGAGGATGCACTCTGGGCTTTTAGAACAGCCTACAAAACTCCAATTGGAACTACACCTTTTAGACTTGTTTATGGAAAAGCATGTCATCTTCCAGTAGAAATTGAACACAAAGCATTTTGGGCTTTGAAAACATGTAATCTTGATTTACATGAAGCTGGACATCTACGATTAAGTCAACTAAACGAATTAGAAGAACTAAGACATGAAGCATACGAAAATTCGTTAATCTATAAGGAAAGAACGAAGAAATGGCATGATAAAAGAATCAGAAGTTCAAAAGAATTTAAAGAAGGAGACAGAGTTCTTCTTTTCAATTCACGATTCAAGCTGTTTCCTGGAAAATTGAAATCAAGATGGTCTGGACCATTCATAGTCAAAAGAGTTTTCCCATACGGAACAGTAGAATTGATAAATTCAAATGGGAATGAATTTAAAGTTAATGGTCACAGAGTTAAACATTACATACATGATCCGATGGAAGTTGACAACGAAGTTAATCACAATTTCGACACCACAGCTAACTAAGTGTGGGGAGAATCAAGTCTTTAAAGGATAATATGTATTTCTGTTAGAGTTAGATTGTCTGTTTTCGTGTAGTTCTCGAAAATGGAACCCGAATGGTCTTTCCCTAGCAGACCCTAAAGAACTAGTCTTCTCCTCCCATTCTGAATTTTTATTTTTTTTAGGTTTTTACAAAATGAAGACTGCCTGTGAACTAAACCATGGTCTAATGCTACACACTTTGATCACTAAACGTAATAATGACACACTACTGAGTGAATTAGTATCAGTAATCAGAGAAAGAATGGACGGAGTTAGAAAAGAATCCAGATGCGAAGATAATAAGTTACAATTTGGTAAAGGAAAATCAAAATCCGCAGCGAAAAGAAGAGCACGACACCTAGAACGATGTCACAAATGCGGAAAATGGTCACATGGAGGTAAATGTTCAAATAATCAAACCTATTCAAATACCGAATTTGTTACTTTATGCAGAGACGGACCATTCATATGTTTAGAAGAAAAGACACTAAATGCTCGAGGTTACGCCTATGTAGCCATGGAAAACCAATTAAACCGACTATCTTATGAATGAGATAGATCATATAACTAAGAAATCTATTTCACAGGTATATCTGTACAGTTTTTATTTTTATTTTTATTTTTAACCTTTTGATAATAAACGCTAATTTGTTCGCTAAAAAGTATTAAATTGGTATTGAATAAAATTAGGTTTGGCGACCGAAATTATTGATATCATTCAAAAATTTATTACATTACTGCGAAATTTAATGTTTATTCTTAAGGTATAGATATCTTTAATCAATCAACCCAAAATATTTCAAAAATTCGTCATGAGTTAAATTAGGTCTTGGAACCGAAATTACTTTACCGAAAAGAGGGGCGCATATTTTTGATAATATTTGATTGATTAAAGTGGGTTAAAAAGCCAAAAAGATTTTTAATTTTATTTTTACCATGTTTTTAAAATTAATATTTAAATCTTAAATTAATATTGTAAACTTTGTAAAAACAATATATTTAAAATTGTAAATATTTGAAAAATTAATATAAGTTTGATATGAATTTATAAATTTTTAAATTAAGTTTGGTGTGAATTTTTAATTTTTAAAATATGAAATTTTAATTTTATGCATTTCAAATTTTAAGTTTGGTGTGAATTTTTAATATTAATTTTGAATTTTATATTTAAATTGTGTGAATTTAAAAACAAAAATTTACTTTATCTCATTAAGTTAAAAATATGATTTTTAAAATTCGTCGTAAGTTGAAGACTAGGTCTTTGAACCGAAATTGCTTTACCCGAGGGAGGGACGAGAACTTTTATTATCATTATTTTTAATCTTATTGAATTAAAGTATGCCAAAAACATTAAAAACCCAAAAATCTTAGCTTTTAAAACAATCGCTACAAAAAGACAAATTTTAAAATTTTGTCGAAGGACGGACTAGGACATCGATCCGAAACGACCTCGTCCTAAATAACAAAGGAAACAAAATTTTAAAATTAATTAATTAATTTTTTTAATAAGTTAAAAAAAAAAATTAGCAAACTTCGCGACTCGCGGAATTTGAAGGGGATATCTCCGCGAGTCGCGGAGGGACCAAAATACAGAAAAAAAATATAAACGCATAACAGATCAGTCCCAACCCAAAACAAAAACATACTGCGAAAAACTGCACGAAAAAAACCCGAGAAAAAACCCCCAAAATCACAATTTTTAACCGTTAATCATCAAATCTTTTACTAAAATCATGTTGAGAAGGATGCTATCTAGGAATTACTCAAGAAAAACGGTAAATTTCTACACCTAACACCATTTAATCCGAAATTAGTGTTCTTGAGCCATTTTTTCCCCAATTTGATTTTGATGCTTTTTAGTGTAATTATGCTTAAATTGTTTATGTATTATGCTTGTATAACCTAGATTGATGCTATTTAACATGATTAGAAGCCTTAAACTTCAAATTTTGAATAATCTAGGGTTTGTGTTCTTGAGCAAATTTGGGACTTTTTGATATAAACAGGTTATGGCCGATTTTTGTCATGAATTGTTGCAAAATTAAGTAGTGTAACATGTCTAGGTAGTTAAATGATCCAAACTTTGAGCCTAAACATGATTTTGAGAATTAAAGTGGACTTTTTCAAGTCTAAAATTCATGAACTTGATTTTTGAGAGATAATGCCATTTGAAACTTGTTTAATTGCTAGTAATGATTATTTTGACATGTTATTTGAATTGAATGCTTATGAACTTGGCGAACATTTTCGTATATGCTTATTTGAAAAAGTGTAGATTTGATAAAAATGTGAAAATGAGCTTAAGTTTGATATAAATTGATCATGTCATTGTAATTATTTTGATTGATGATTTTGCTGACACTAATGCATATTTGGATGCACAAAAACTGTGTTTGATGTGTTGTGCAGACTGAAAGGGGTGAATCTTCATCCCAAGCTCGCAATGCTCCTGCTGAGAATGCGGAACAACAGGAGGTGGATAACTACTACAAGCAGGATATACCTCATCCAGTCATGACCTTTTTTGATATGCACTTAGAAGAGTTGCACCCGAACCTGAGATTTGACAGACTTTGGATAGATTATCCAAAATATCAAAGGGGTTTGCATACTCTTCATTCTAAGGTTGTTGAGGTACCAAGGGTCATAGAATGGGGACCCTTAGAAGCTGTAGAATTGGCCGGGCCAATTAGGGAATTACTTGTACAGAGGTATGGTAATTCTACTTTTAATGACTGGGTACGTTTATTCACCATGCGTAGACCTGTATATAAAGTATGGTGTGAAGAATTGTTGTGTAGTATAGAGTTGAATGATTGGGTAGCTAGTTTAACCGATCATTCTTTTATTGGATTTTTGTTAGGCGGTTCGATGCGCCACATGTCTTTACTGGACATGGCTCAGGCTTTACGTATATATACGCCTGAGGAGTTAGCATCTGCCGATTGTAGAGGGTTGATACTAAACGGTAGAAAGATAGATGAAAATTTTGATACACACGGTGTGTGGAGTCAAATGACAAGCCATCACCATTTCAAAGGGGGAAATTACTCTTATTTGGATATAGATAGAGCCGAATTAAGAGTGATTCATAGGTTTTTAGCTAATTTGATTACACAAAGGGGTAAGAACAAGGAAAAGGTAAATGAACAGGATTTGTTTTACCATATGTGTATTCGAGACCCACAAAGTGCTGTAAGTATACCATATTGTGTGGGTTATTATTTATCAGCTATGGTTCGGGGGATGAGACCGCATAGCATAATAGGAGGTGGTATTTTTATTACTTTGATTGGTGAATATCTCGGTGTGGATATAAGTCGGGGGGGATTATTAATAGAAGAACCAGAACCCCGCGATACTATAAGTTTAAATGTATACCATGGAGCGAAAGTTTTGAAGAGGCGAAATAACGCCGCAGTACCATACCATGGTAGACATCCACAGGTTGAGAGAAACCAACAGCAAGGTAATGTAGGAGGGGGGAATGAGATGCAAGAAATGCAAAGGTTTATAGCTTCTCAGGAGTACGAAAATGCTAGAAAGAGAGCATTTGAAGATTGGCAAGTTCATCAGAACCAAATCATAGCTCATTGCCAACATATAGGTAGAAACTATATTCCTACACCGAAACCCATCTTCCCTCCCTGGTCTATAGAGATGCAGCCACCGTATCCTACGTATAACCCTGCCGAAGCATTCTATAGCACCTATGGTTATGCCTGGAACCCCTATTGGTATCAATATCATCCCTAGTCTACTTATATTTTTTTTTATTTTGTAATTTGTAATGATTGATACGTTTAATACTTTTGTTAATATTGTAATAGTTTTTATAATTGTCTAACTTTTATTCTTAGATTTTAATAATTTTTGAATGTGGGGTAATATACCAAACTTCAAAAATATGTATATATGTTTGCAGTTTATCTTATGTACACAACAGGGTAAAACAACGCATTTTCAAAGACTGGCATTAAGTTCAGCAAAAGCAACTAATTTTGACGACAAGATGCAAAATATATGTGAAATAACAACAAGACGGAATGAACAAATGATGTGCACCATTTATCATTCAGCAAACAAATGCCAATATATTTGGAAACTTTGGTAAAAATTTAATCATTTTCACAAAAATCACCCTCAATAATTTAAATTGTTACTGATTTCTTGCAAATGAGGGCATTACAAGATCTTAAGTGTGGGAAGGGGTTAAATTCTTTCGGATTTTAAAATTTTTACTTTATACACTTGGTTACTATTAAAAATACTAGTAAAGCAGTAGTTGTATTAGAATCTAGTGCTCTCTGATAATAAAGAACAGCCCTAGTCTTATATACTGACTACCCAATTCTAGTAAAATTTTTCAAAATTTTCAAATTAATTGAACTCAAAATGATGTTTATACATATTTATGAATAATAAAACTAGGTTTTAACACCGAAATTATTGTTACCTCAAAAAGGACATAAATTGAGAAACAAACCAAAATGTTAAAATTCATTTAAAATGGAATAGAGGACGATAAAAAGGAAAATAAAAGCCAAGTGTGGGAAAATTTACCAAGTTATCTTAAACATATGTCACATATATCTGTAACAAATAACTGAAAATACTTTTGCTTTGGACTAAACTAAACTGTTTTACCCGATGAAAGAAAAGAAAGATGGATCTACACGATGAATCAATTCCATCATTAAAAGGAAGTAAAGTCTTCCGAAAAAGACACACGCTTCTTGATTTAGGTCATGAAGTTGTCGTCCAGACCAGCTGTAGGTTGACGAAAAATCTAGAAAAGTCATCACTAAAATCAGCAGGAAATCCACGGACCTCAGCATTAAACAGGGTCGCCAAGTGGTCAGATTTATCCTAACCATGAGAAGGATTTATCTCGTACAATGGGGGGCACCATGCAAATTAGCTGGATAAGACTAATGAATCAGATCCCCAGAAAGGATAATCTCCTTAAAGATTAAAAATCAGCTTTTAAGACTGATATTACTCAATCCTAGAGATTGACCTTAAAGATTGAGAATTACAAACTCATGGAATTCAATGATATCTAAACTCGAGCTTGAACGAGAAAATATTTTGATCAAAATTACAAACCGATTTGTTTTCTGAAAACCCTATTTTCAATGCGTTCATTACCATTGAATGTAAAATCCTAGAAATTCACCTGAAATTCATTAGGTCACCTGAACTAAATCGGGTGTCAACCGTAAGAACGGTGGTTGCATAGCATGGTCAAAGACAGGACCTTATGCCAGATCGAAAAAATCATAAGGGTGAGCTTTACTATTGCTCCTACCAAGGATAGTAATTGCGTCCGACACGTTATAGACCATAATTAAAAGCATGTCAGGGGACATTGCCTTAACAGTTGCTTGTTCAATGCTTTCCTTTACAACCAGACGCTAGTTTACCGAAAAGTAATATACGGGACAAGTAAACTGGACGTATTGCTTTCCAAATACAAGGTTAGCAAGTGGGTGACACAAAACCATAAGTTTTGAGATAAAATTTTCAAATCTGAAACCCACCAAACCCACAAAAATATTTTGCAAACACCGGTAACGGGTTATCCCGGAAAACTTATCTAGGGTAAAAACTAGATTTAATTTTCAAAAGATCAAATGTTTTCATAAAGATCCAATTTCCTTAATGGATCTAAATTTTTATAGTCATGTGGGACTGTAAACCATATCGTTACTACCATTGTTCATACCACCGTATAGAAATCACTGATGTACAAAGTGTGAAGAATAAAGAAGTGATTCTAGTATTTCAAGACGATATTGCTTGAGGACAAGAAACGCTCAAGTGTGGGAATATTTGATAATGCTAAAAACGAACATATATTTCATAGCATTATTCCTCAAGAAAGACAAGCTTTTAGTTGCAATTGTTCTATTTAAAAGTGATATTCGTTTAAATAATAAAAGGTGAAGACAAAAGACAGATTCAACGAATTGAAGACGCAAACGACCAAAAAGCTCAAAAGTACAAAAGACAATCAAAGAGGTTCCAATTATTGATAAGAAACGTCTCGAAATTGCAAGAGTACAAGATTCAAAACGCAAAGTACAAAATATAAAATTGTACGCAAGGACGTTCGAAAATCCGGAACCGGGACCAGAGTCAACTCTCAACGCTCGACGCAACGGACTAAAAATTACAAGTTAACTATGTATATAAATATAATATAATATATAATTAATTATATATATATTATATATATATTATAAACCGTCGGCAAGAAAGACTCCAAAAGGGACTGAGCTGTAATTTCAAACTCCGCGACTCGCGAAGTTTGAAGGCAAAAATGCCGCGAGTCGCGGAGCCCCAAAAGTCGAAAATCCCTATAAAAGCAAACGAATTCTGATCGCAAAAATACCAAAAAAAAATCCATCCATCTCTCTATCTATATCGTATATATATATTTATATTTTAATTTTAATTTTAATTTTAATTTTAATCCTAATAATAAGGGTATGTTAGCGAATGTTGTAAGGGTGTAAGTCGAAATTCTGTCCGTGTAACGCTACGCTATTTTTAATCATTGTAAGTTATGTTCAACCTTTTTATATTAATGTCTCGTAGCTAAGTTATTATTATGCTTATTTAATCTGAAGTAATCATGATGTTGGGCTAATTACTAAAATTGGGTAATTGGGCTTTGTACCATAATTGGGGTTTGGACAAAAGAACGACACTTGTGGAAATTAGACTATGGGCTATTAATGGGTTTTATATTAACTAAACAATACCTTGTTAATTTAATATACAAACTTATAATTTGACGTATTTATATATAACCACATACGCTTGACTGGGTACGGTGGGCGGGATATCTATAAATACCAATAATTATTCATTTTACCGGATACGGAACTGGATTAATAGTTAATAAACTTGTTGAAACAGGGGTGAATTACATTCAAGGGTAATTGGTGTAATTCTTAACAAAGTAGTAAAACCTTGGTTTACACGCAGTCGATAACCTGGTGTATTCATTAAACAAAGTATTAAAACCTTGTTACAATTCGAATCCCCAATTAGTTGGAATATTTGACTTCGGGAATAAGAATAATTTGACGAAGGCTTTCGCTCTTTATATTTATGACTGATGGACTATTATGGACAAATCCGTATGGACATATTAAATAATCCAGGACAAAGGACAATTAACCCATGGGCATAAAACTAAAATCAACACGTCAAACATCATGATTATGGAAGTTTAAATAAGCATAATTCTTTTATTTCATATTTGATTTCCTTTATTTTATATTTAATTGCACTTCTAATTATCGCATTTTTATTGTTATTGTATTTAATTGCACTTTTAATTATCGTACTTTTTAATTATCGCAAGTTTATTTTATCGCACTTTTATTATTCGCAATTTCATTATCGTTATTTACTTTATGCTTTAATTTAAGTCTTGTATTTATATTTATTATTTTACATTTGGTTTTAACTGCGACTAAAGTTTTAAAATCGACAAACCGGTCATTAAACGGTAAAAACTCCCCTTTATAATAATAATATTACTTATATATATATATATATTTGTATTTTTATAAAAGTAAACTAATATAGCGTTAAGCTTTGTTTAAAAAGATTCCCCGTGGAACGAACCGGACTTACTAAAAACTACACTACTGTACGATTAGGTACACTGCCTATAAGTGTTGTAGCAAGGTTTAAGTATATCCATTCTATAAATAAATAAATATCTTGTGTAAAATTGTATCGTATTTAATAGTATTTTCTGTAAAAATATAAGCTATTTTATATACTACTCTGCTAAAACATCATGCATCCAAGTCACTTTCGGCCATGAAATTCAAGAAGGGGTACAACAAGAATGAGACATGCTATTTAGCGGTAGCAAAGCAAGAGACGATCGAAGATAAGGGAAAACTAGAGGTAGCCAAGGAAATTGAGAAGGTCCTTGATGAGTTCAAGGATGTCATGCCCAAGGAGTTACCAAAGAAGTTACCACCTAGGAGGGAGGTTGACCATGTGATCGAGTTGGAGCCGGGATCAAAACCACCTTCCAAAGCCCCATACCGAATGCCACCACCCGAGTTGGAGGAGTTGCGAAGACAACTTAAGGAGTTGCTGGAGGCGGGATACATCCGACCGTCAAAATCCCCGTATGGTGCTCCGGTGCTATTTCAAAGAAAGAAGGATGGGTCCTTGCGGATGTGTATGGATTACCGGCACTCAACAAGGTAACTATCAAGAACAAATACCCAATCCTACTTATTGCTGATTTGTTCGATCAACTTGGGAAGGCGAGATACTTCTCCAAGTTAGACTTGAGATCGGGATATTATCAAGTCTGAATTGCCGAAGGAGATGAGGCTAAGACCACATGCGTGACGAGGTATGGCGCTTATGAATTCCTAGTCATGCCCTTTGGTTTAACCAATGCCCCTGCCACATTTTGTACTTTGATGAACAAATTATTCCACCCGTTCCTCGACAAGTTTGTCGTGGTGTACTTGGATGACATAGTCGTGTATAGCGACACCATGGAAGATCATGTGAGGCACTTGAAGTAAGTATTCCAAGTACTAAGGGACAACGAGTTGTATGTGAAGCTAGAGAAATGTTCATTCGGATTAGAGGAGGTGGATTTTCTTGGACATAGAATTAAAAATGGGAAGTTACTCATGGATGGGGCTAAGGTCAAGGTAATTCAAGAGTGGGAGGCACCAACGAAGGTGACTGATTTACGATCTTTCCTTGGTTTAGTAAACTACTATCATCGTTTTATCAAGGGATACTCGGCGAAAGCGGCTCCATTGACAGAATTGTTAAAGAAGAATAAAGCTTGGTTGTGGGATGAGAAATGTCAAGCAGCATTCGAGGAGTTGAAAGGAGCTGTCATGGAAGAACCGGTGTTGAGACTTCCGGATGTGACCATTTCGTTCGAGTTACACACAGACGCATCGGACTTTGCTATTGGAGGAGTTCTAATGCAAGAAGGTCACCCAATCGCGTTCGAAAGTCAAAAACTTAACGAGGCGGAAAGGAAGTACACTGTGCAAGAGAAAGAGATGACAGCGATTATTCATTGTTTGAGGACATGGAGGCATTATCTTTTGGGATCAAGGTTCGTGATCAAGACGGATAATGTAGCAACGAGTTATTTTCAAACCCAAAAGAAGTTGAGTCCCAAACAAGCTCGTTGGCAAGACTTCTTAGCCGAATTTAACTATGTGTTGGAGTATAAGCCTGGGAAAGCCAATGTGGTAGCTGATGCCCTAAGTCGTAAGGCGGAGTTTGTAGCGATCACAAAACCACAATTCTTCCTTAAAGATCGTATAAAGGAGGGATTAGAGCATGATCCTATAGCCAAAAACCTTGTTGGATTGGCTCGAGATGGGAAAATGCGAAGGTTTTGGCTCAAAGGTGATCTATTATTCACCAAAGGAGACCGGTTATATGTGCCTAAGTGGGGTGATCTTAGACGGACAATCTTGAAGGAGTGTCATGATTCAAAGTGGGCTGGTCATCCAGGTATCAAGAGGACGCTGGCATTAGTAGAAGGCACTTATTATTGGCCAAGGATGGAAGACGACGTAGAGACGTACGTGCGGACATGCCTAATATGCCAACAAGACAAGATAGAGCAACGCCAACCAGGAGGACTATTACAGCCGCTGCCTACACCGAAAGGACCATGGGAGGGTGTTTTCATGGACTTCATTACTTGCTTACCCAAGTCGGAAGGGTGTGGGAGTATTATAGTCGTGGTAGACCGGTTTTCTAAGTATGGTACCTTCATAGCCGCATCATCCGAAGTTACCGCGGATGAAACCGCAAAACTATTTTTCAAGAATGTGGTGAAGTATTGGGGGATACCGCATGTGATAGTAAGTGATCGAGATCCGAGGTTTACGGGGCGTTTTTGGACGGAGTTGTTCAAGATCATGGGGACAGACTTGAATTTCTCCACGAGTTTTCATCCCCAAACGGATGGACAGACGGAAAGGGTGAATGCACTATTGGAGCTCTATCTTCGACACTATGTAAGTGAAAATCAACATGATTGGGCTAAGCTTCTTGATATTGCTCAGTTCTCTTATAACATGCAAAGGAGTGAGTCCACGGGGAAGAGTCCTTTTGAGTTGGTGACAGGACGCCAACCTTTGACCCCGAATGCTTTGGCCGCTTCATATGATGGAAGCAGCCCAGCCGCTTATAGAACGATGAAGGAGTGGCACGAACAAGCCGACTTGGCACGAGCATCACTAGATAAGGCGGCCAAGAAAATGAAGAAATGGGCGGATGAGAAAAGACGACATGTTGAGTTCAAAGTTGGGGACCAAGTGATGGTGAAGCTTTTACCTCAACAATTCAAAACATTTAGGAAGGTGCACAAAGGATTGATCCGGAGATATGAAGGCCCATTCCTGATAATTGGACATGTTGGGAATGTATCTTATCGAGTTCAACTACCACCCAAATTAAAGATTCATCCAGTCTTCCACGTAAGTTTTCTAAAACCTTATCATGGAGACGAGGAAAACCCAGAACGAGGAGTTTCCAAACGTGCACCAATGGCAGTTGCGACTTCGTTTGATCGTGAGGTGGAAGATATCCTGTTGCATTGAACTGTACGGAGACGAGGTGTGCCGAGCTATAGAGAATACCTATTTAAGTGGCGTAACTTGCCCGATAGTGAAGCAAGTTGGGAAGCCGAAGACTTATTATGGCAGTTCACAGACAAAATCAAGAAGTATCACGAGGATCACACGACGAGGACGTCTCGAGCTTAGGTGGGGGAGAATGTCACAACCCAACAACTTTGTGGCCCAACCCACTAAGATTATAACCCAAATCATGGAAGGCCCAAGAAGCATATGCAAGATATCTAGAATTCTCTCCTTGATTCTTCCATGGAATGGTATGGAAACTCCATAGATATTTCTAGGTCATGAAGTTTCTAGTACTTAGATCATAGCCATTGATTTAGTTTAATCATAGCCATCCATTTTGATGTAAGAGTAGTATAAATAGGGGTGACCTCATTTGGCACACCACACCTCAAATCTCAAACATTCTCTCTTGTAAAGCATTCTCAAGCAATATAAGTATTTTCTTCAATTCCACTTGTTCTATAATATTTTCTCTTTTGGTTACTTGAATCATTTAAGGTCCGAGTAAGGCTGACTTAGTAGAGACTAAGTGCTGCACGTGAGCTTATCGAGATAAGTCCGTGACATTTGTCTGTTAAGCTAATAATCATAATAATAATAAAATAGTGATAATAATAATAATAATTAGGTTTAACAATGAAAATAATAATTTAACGATAACACTAATAATTTTATTAATAATTCATTTAAGTAGTAACTAAATTTTAATTTTAACCATTTTCATAATAATATTTGTATCTATAATCTTTATATTCATAATCATAATAATAATAATGTTGTTAATGATAATATTAATAAAAATAGTGTTATAATATATATTAGTATTAGTAATAATGTTATTAATAATATTAATAACAATAGAATAATAATAATAATATCTTATTTAGATTCCGGCTTAATTATAATTTTACTCATTTTCATTTTAATAGTTATAATCATAATATATATATATATATATATATATATATATATATATATATATATATATATATATATATATATATATACACTCCTTGCAATATTTTTATCATAAAACTAATAAATATAATACCTAATACTTATATTAATAATAACATAATAATAAGGTAATAACAATGGTTATTAATAATAATAATAATTAATAATATTAATAATAATAATAATAATAATAATAATAACAATAATAATAATAATAATAATAATAATGAAATAATAATAATAAAAATAAGATAAATTTTAAAAATAACAACTACCTTTGAAAAGCCATTTAAAAAGAAAATCGCCCAAAGCTGGGCTCGAACCCGCGACCACTCGAACACTCATCAACTCCCTAAACCATTACTTCAAATTCTGATTTCCTGAAATTTGTATCCTACCAATTTTATTTAAACTGAATTTAAATCTCCTTCTTATCCTCTTCTTTAATTACGACTGAAACAACTCATACCCCAAAATCATAATCGCGAATATACAATTTGAATTAAGACTTGTAATTTAATTATAAACTACCTGTGTTTGAAACGTTGGATTAACAGAAGAAGAAGGAAAAAAAATAAATAAAAGCTGCTGCTTCTGTTTCGTAAAAAAAATTTTTAAAACTCAATTGACCAAAATTCAATCCACAATCATAATAACAATTTAATTTGTAGTTTTAAAATGCTAAACTGAAATAGAATCAAATGGTTGTGATCGATTAATTAATACTGTAAAATATATAAAAGAAAATAGCAGCAACAGACCTCAAAATACGGTTCTAACTCAATCATCAAACTCAAAATTTAGGATGTTATAGATCACGTTTCCTAAATGGAATATGTCCTAAATCAATCCTATAAACTTCCTGGACCATTAATTTAATTTAAAAACATCAAACCAGTTCCAATTTCTTCATAAACGAATTGTTTGACTTTTTGCTCAAACACTTTGACTCCAAAATTTATACTCGATTTTAAGAATTGAAAACCAAGATTTTGCAGATAGTAACAACAGAGGATTCCTGATAAGACTACACTTTTAGATTTTGATATTAAACTCGAATTCGAGTTTTTCAAAAATTAGAACATGAACAGAGTATGGTCAGTGTTCTTCATGTATATATTTTTTTTTATTTTAACAAAAATAAAGACTGTAACAGGCGTTTGTAATTGATAATTGATTTTATAAGTACTCTCGTTTTCTCTAACACTGGAGGTGATTGGATTAAGTAAGATATGGTTTAGACAGGCTATCCTCTATTCAGCAGATTAAATAAATGAAAATAATAAAAAGGAAATTTCGTTTGATTAGGATTTGTAACAGATTTTGGATTTTGCTGTAGTGATTAAGCTTGATTGGTACGAATTTGGAAGCCATTTACAGTACGATAGTAACATAAAGCAGATTCTGTGTGATCAAAATCGTGTATATATATAGTTTATAGAAATAAAGTTATTAATCAATAATTATAATTGTTTCATTTCTAATAATAACTATAAAATAATGATTTTTTTAATGATAATGGAAATAATAATCTCTACAATAATAATAATAATAATACAACTTAAACGTATCAAATTATATATATATATATATATATATATATATATATATATATATATATATATATATATATATATATATATATATATTAGAAGTAATAATATTACAAATGTTAATATTAATATTAGCAACAATAATAATAATGATAGTAATGAAAATAATATTAATATATCAATTATATTCAACTTTGTAATTTAATACAATACCATTTATTATTTATGTAATATTATATTATGAGATGCCATTTACTGATTAGTTAATATTTATATATTTTATGTATTTATTTAATAGAAATCTTATATAGATTCATAATAACATATATATATATATATATATATATATATATATATATATATATATATATATATATATATATATATATATATATATATATATATATATATATATATATATATATATATATATATATATATATATATATTAACAGTAACTTAATTATCCTAATTATTACATTCTAATTATTTAAAGTATTCTTTATTAAATCAAAATATTATATATTCTTATATTTATATTTATATACTATATATACACATTTATTTACAGATAATTGTTCGTGAATCGTCGAGAATAGTCAAAGGTCAAATTTTTTCATGTAAACAGTTCACAAAATTTTGAGACTCAACATTACTGACTTTGCTTATCGTGTCAAAACCATATTAAGATTTAAGTTTACATTTGGTCGGAAATTTTCGGGTCGTCACAGCAAATTTTTTTTTGTTTTTTCGAATTTTTTTTTTCAGACATCAAGATTACACGAAAATATGAACATTTAAAAAGATACTTCGTGGTGAATGTTATTATTTAGGCGGGAAAACGATCGACAAATTAAATTCAAGATAATATTGATCGTGAAGAATGTCAATCCTCGAACGTTTTTTTCTTCTTCATGTTTTGTGAAGTACTTTTTGTCAAAATTTTGCTCGATTTAGAGTTTAGGGTTTTGGATTTTGGGTTTAGTCCCTAAACCCAAATCCCTAAAATCTAAATCATTCGTGTTGAAAACTCAATCTAAATCCTAAATCTACACCCTATATCTAAACCCTAAATATAAACCCTAAACCCTAAATTTCAAAACCCTAATATCTAAAATCTAATTTTTAAACCCTCAAAATACGCTCGAAAAACACGATAATTGTTATATATTATTTCTTCGAGCGTTTTCTCGCCAAAATAAAGACATTTATCACAAAATGTATTTTTTAAATGTTCATATTTTCATCAAATCTATAATATTCGTTAACAAATTTTTTGCAAAAAATGAAGAATTTTTTTTTTGCTTCCCCCCGATTCCCCTAATTGGTTACTTCCCTATTGATCATAAAAATTCAAAATTTTTTATATATATATATATATATATATATATATATATATATATATATATATATATATATATATATATATATATATATATATATATATCTCAAAAATTCAAAAATTTAATATAGTACTTAAATTAGTTAATTTTGCATTAAAGCTATGTAAAGACTCAAATTCATGAATCATACTTCTAATGTGTTGATTTTCTATTTTTTTCAATCTTTATGCTTTGATTTAAACAAAAATTCTTAAAAAAAAAAAAATTAATTTAAATATTAAATATAAAAAGAGTATTATTTGAAAAAATTAATTAAGTAGAAAAATAGACAGTTTATCTCACATTAAATGGAGAAAGAAAATGAGAAGAGAGAAGTCTAAAAATAAATGCAAGTATATAACATTATATTTAATGGGTGAAATGTAATATTTATAATTATAAATATTATTACTTAACTAAATGAACCTTTTGAACATGTAGTCTGTTTTTGTTAGAAGAAATATTAGTTATGTTGAGCTCGAGTTCAAGCTTGACTTCAAGCCGGAATAAACCTTTTAAATGTGATATTTATACATATAAGCATTATATTTAGCTCGAGTTCGAACTTAATTTCGAGCTCTGTTAGGCACAAATTATAAATGCAATTTGTATTTATAAAAGGGAGCATAAATACCCCTCATTAACCCAGATAACAAACTAATTGTGACGACCTCCAGATAGGGTCTGGAAGAAAACGACACTAATATCAAACAAACAAACATATTATAATATACGAGAACAATACTAAATGATAAAAACAAACTTTATTGAGTACGCAGCGGAAAATGAAATGTCGTTACAATGATAGAAATTACAATAAAGTAAATGTTTCAAATGCAAGGATAATAAATGCGATAGTTCTTGATCCTAAGTTCAGGTAGCATCACATAAGCAGTAGGTAAGTAAACTTGATCAATCAGCACCTAAGACAAACATGCTAAAGTGTCAACCAAAAAGGTTGAGTGAAATCATAGGTTTAATAAAAGTAGTTATCGTTGTTTTTAGATCACAAGATTTTGTTTTCAAAAGTAGATCACACAGATCTTTAGTTGTCAAAGAAGATCACAAAGATCTTAAAAGTTGATCTCGCAGGGACTAAAAAAGTTATGCCAGTTCGTGATATTTAGACTAAATGTTCAAAGTTTGCCCTTATGATAAGTTGTGTCTATACTTGTCGATTTAATTTCATTATTAAGTAATACAATGACTTGGTCAAATGTATCGGGGACATTACTCCCGATAGGCCTACCCCCAATAATTAAGAATGCATTTAACGAGTAACTAAAAATATCACTGTAGGGACTTAGTCGGACATAACCGGGTATAGCATAGTTTAACAGTTGGTACTTGTGTCTAAATTGTAAATAGTAAAAGCAGCATGTGTCTCATCCTAAAAAGTTAAATAAGTTGCATGCAAATAAAGAGTGGGGCTATGAGTTCACCTTAGTAAGCAGATGGGAGAGTTATTCCTCGGAATGGAAAGTTTGGATGGATGAGCAGAAAGTCAACCTAGTGACATTTAAGAGTAGTTAAGTGTTTTGCCCAAATTTAAGTTAAGTATGAAAGTATTTTAAGTATAGTTTGTTTCACTAAGTTCCATTCCTAGTAAGTTTCTACTTTTAGCAAGTTTCCACTTTTAGTAGTTTCCACTTTTAGTAAGTTAGTGTCGAACACTAGTGAGTTGTCCTTAATAAGTCTACCACCTATTAAGTGTGAAAATAACTAAGTGTATGATTACTATAGTCGGGTTGATATTGTGCACCATACCCAAACATCTATGCCACCGCCGAGTCACTAGAATGACCAATTGTTACCGGTTGGCCCAGGATTTCTCGACCAAAATCTAAGTTTGGCATTCGAAATCTACAAGCGTCCCATAGTGGTACCAAGGATCACCCTAGGCCTTAAGCAGTGTCGACGTTCGAGTAATCACACGTTATCGTGAATGACTATCGTAATCGTATAATATAATGTAAGTAGTATATTATATGTGTTAGTAATAATATAAGTGTATAAGTGTTAAGTAGTATTAGTAATATAGTATAAGTAGTATTAGGGTTTTAGTTAATTAAAGTAGTATTTAATATTAGGGTTTAGTAATAAATAAATAATTAGGGTTTTTAATTAATGTATTAGGGTTTTATTAGGGTTTAATAAATTAGGGTTAGGTTTAATTAGGGTTTTAATATTTAATATGTATATACGTATATATATATATATATATATATATATATATATATATATATATATATATATATCGTGTATATGTATGTATATATATATATATATATATGTATATATGCGTATATGTATATATATATATATATATATATGTTTATATTATTTTGTTTCCATATATATATATATATATATATATATATATATATATATATATATATATATATATATATATATATATATATGGTACATGTATATATATTTCGTTTCCTTCTTTAAACACTAACAAAATCTCTAACTAATCTTTAGGGTTTTTAAGATTCAACAAAAATCTTTTTTAAAAAAAAAAAAAAATTCGGTATGTATATGTATATATATATATATGCCGATTGTATATGTATATATGTATATGTATATTTTGTTACCATTTTTAGACATTAACATAATCTAGGTGAATCTTTTAGGGTTTTAAGATCTAAACCTCTTTTTTTTCTTTTCTTTTTTTCGTATGTATGCATGTATATGTATACTTTTATATATTTTTTTCTCTTTTATGAACAATATAAGTATGATTATGTATAAGAACAAGAACATGAATATGATTATGAACATAAACATAAATCAACAAGATAGAATTAAAAGTTTAGATCTAGGGTTTTTACCTTGTTGAAGATTAACAAGAAAAAATGAAGATAACTTGGAGATGAAGATCAAAGCACTCTAAAAATCAAGAACACTTTGAAGATTACGAAGAACACGATGAATAAACTTGAAGATCACTTGAAAACCTTAAAGTGGTGTTGGTGATTTTCGATGATGGTGGTGGTTTTCTCCTTAGCTGAAATTCACAAAAGAGAGGGAGAGAGGGATTGATTTTTGAGAGAGAATTGTGAGAATGATTTGGTACAAGAATTGAACTAGCCTAGGTCCCTATTTATACACACACATGGAGCATTCTAGAATTAGGGTTTACTTAGAGGAAAAGTTAGGTTTAGGGTTTGGTGATGGGGTGGCCGAAATTTTGAGGGCATAAGGGTCTTTTTACCCTTCAAATTTTCGGCTAGGGTTTTAAAGAGAGGGTTTGAAACTTTTTCGTTTTAGTCCTTGTACTTTAGATTAGCTTAAATGGCTCATTAAAGGTTCTAATTTAATTGTTTAAAGGCTACAAGTTTTAGAGTATTATATTTTGTTCACGAAAGTTTATTAGCTCATTATTTTTATCTTTTATTAACTTGTCATTTATTACACAAAGTTAATTATTATGTTTTATAATTCTTAACTCTTAACAATTATTAATTAAAGTTTAATCTTTAAGTTTAATTATATTGTTTGGACATTTAATATTGAAAAAATATAGAATGGAAAAATGAGGATCGTTATACTAGTTAAGTCATTCACAAGTTTGTAACTCCCTTACGTTACTTACACACACTTAGAAAATTCTCTCAACTCACACCTTGTTACCAGTTCCTTTCACACATATAATTGTGGCACAATGTTGAGTTAAATCAGATTCACAGTGTTATTCATCATCATTCTATCATTCAAGCTTACACAATCATACATATATATACACGATACATATACGGACGTACTGTAACCTACACATACAAGCACACAAACACGAATTCATCTAAATTTAGTGATTTCAAGCTCAATTCTCAATTTGAATTTGAGCTCTAATTTCTATTTTGATTTGAGCACATCAAATTTTAGCTTGTAAACAAGCAACATAAATGAATATCTGAGTTTGAGTTCCAACATGATAAAATTATTTGAATTGAACTTGAACAAATTATGAAATTTTTCATCAAGTTTGAACATAATAATTGTCAAATGAGTCGACCTCAATTTGTTATTGCTCGACTCGATTTCGATTCGTTAATAGTCATAGCTTCACCAAAGATACTAAAAGTAATCTTTAGTAGTTTAGTTGATTTTATTCCATAATTGGTATTTATAGCTAAGTGATCAAATAAGGAACGTATTTGAATATGCAAGATAATATATATAATATTTGTATACACATTATATTACTTTATTAATTCTTCATGCACATGACATGCTTCTTTTCACTTAAGGTAAAAAACAAACATCATTTCTGACCTAACTTTTGACGTAACAAAGTTGTATATACAACCTTTATAATTCTAACATGCGTTTATATCAATTATTAATTAATTGCAGTATAAACTAATTATAGACCCCCCTTTCATTACATGCTTTTTACTGTTCTTAATTTGGGGTTACGACTTGAACTATTCGAAAATTAGAAGCAAATTAAAAATAACTTTTTTTTTTAGAAGAAACCTTTTTATCGACAACTACATTAGTTTATAAAAAGAAGTTGATGAATGTATGATGAAACTAGATTCTAGTTATCTAATCAATAAGACGCATGCGTAGTAACTATATAGTATGGGTTACTCCTTTTGGGACCAATAATAATATTAATTATCATGCATTAAAATTACTAGCTATATACAGATTATATTAATTCATAATGAGTGTATGATGAATATGTATGCTAGTATGTAGTACATTAATAAAGGTCGATATTGATAATTATATTAATAATAATTGTACTAGATCATTCTAAAAGCTTAAATGAAGCTAGTTGTAAGTATATATGGATGGAATTGAAGCCAAGTAATTAAGAAAATAGAGGACAAGTTGCCTTTGCCCCCCTCCCAATATATTGAGAGATGAGTATCAATCAAAACAATCAAGCAGCAGCAGCGGCAGCATGGCCTGAAAACTAGGTGGTCCCGATCTCTTCTCTATCTACCTAATAAGTTAAACCCACTGTCCAGGATTATATATGATCCATCAATGTTTTGAAGACATGCAATTCGCAGACGGCCTTATTTATTCCACGTTCTTTTAAGCATCACTTACCTACATATATACATATATATACCTAAATACTTATCCCTTTCATTAAACCGACGTGTACCCAACACCACACATAATCAACCAAGAGGCTAGTAGTTAATTAACATCCATTATTCTCCAATTTTGTCTTTGTCGTGTACGGATTTTTCTTGTCGACGTGTTGTGCCTATTGATATTCAGAAACAAACGTTACTACAAATCCAATAAATCAATTTGTGTTTCTAGCGAATACGTTAACTTTCGGGATTGAATTAATCAAACCTATCACAAAGTGATGGATTAGATCGATACTTGAGTTGTTTATTCGACTTGGATGGATTTTAGGACGATTTCCAGAGTGTAGAAGCGGCTAGGGTATGAGAAAATTCTTAACACTAAACAAAAACTGTTAGTGATAGGTTAGGCCCAACCCAATTGTGGGCTTAGGTCCATTAGGGTTTATTAGGCTATTAGGGTTTTATGTAATTGTTATAAATAGTTGATCAATAACACAATAATTCTCACAGGGTTCTATTCTATAATATAGTATCAGAGGGGTATGATCCTGGATAAACCACATACCCACTACCTCCATTTTGACGTCAATTTTTCCTACTTTTATCTTATTTTATTTTACTATTACTATCTTTTTGTGTTTGTTCGATCATCAGCAAAACTAATCCGCCCGAGTTTGCTTTCCGACGATCACCCATTCTAACAATTGTTTCTTTCTTTCATATAATATATTTTATTCGTTGAGTACATGCTTCAAACAAATCTATTTGCATCCTTTGAATTTCTCTGTAGTTAGTTTCCTTATTACCTCCTTTTTATCTGGGATTATCACTTTTTTGCCCAACTTTTTATACTATCTTGCGTCAGAGCCGAAAAAAAAAGTTGACAAAATGCCCGCGCAAGTCGCAAGGGACCTTGCGGCCATACCCGCGCAAGGTGCAAATTCATTCGTCTTGCGACCTTGCGACTTGCGTCCTTGCGTCTTATCCTGTCAAGATAGGATTTTCTAGATAAGATTTTGTTGGATTTCTTAGATTTTTACGGATAATATTATGTTGGGATATATAGAATGGTCCTAGTAGAGTTTATTAACACTCTCATATTCCAGTATTTCAATTTAATTTCAGAGATTATAGGCACGTAAATGTACACATTTAAGCATTTTTGCACTTATTTAATTGTTAATGAATTGTCGTAATGATGATAAATTTGTTGTTCATCTATGTTATGGGGGTTCTTTTCAGTTTATTAACAACATTCTCATATATTTGCCCCTAGATTGTTGTAGAATTCGGTAAAAACTCCCAATTGCACCCAAAAAACCCATGAATCGAGGAATATTGTTGAAAAATGTTCTTAATAAGCTTAATATGCCACTTAATGCGCCTGTTTCAATGAGATATTTGGTAGATAATCATCTTTTTGATATTACGGATGATTATGAAGACTTTTATGAGTTTTTACAATACACAATCGCAAACGCCCCTATTGATATTTATATTGCCGAGAGAGTACGAACGCACCAGCTACAACGAAACCCAGGCTCATTGACAGGCTCCTTGTCATCAACATTTGTGCTAGAAAGTACGAGCTACTATTTATCCACCATTGACACGCACTCTCAATCTCAGTGAGTTTCAAGCCACGAAGAGGTCTTTTATTCTTCGGACAATTATCCTGTATAAAAAGGATTTGGTCAGAAAAGAGAACAATTTAGTAGTCGGAAGGACGTAAGAACCACCTTGCGCCTTGATAACCATCGCGCAAGTTCGAACTCTTGACCTTGCGTAGTGAACATGTCGAGAACGCAAGGACGCAAGGTCAAAACTTGCGTCAAGAAAGAGAGGCGCAAGGTCACAAGCTTTACCTTGCGCTTGCATCACCATGTTCAATACGTACTCTCGAGTTGAGAGCACAAGGACACATGGTCTAACTTGCGTTTAGAAAAAGAGGCGCAAGGTCGCACGCTTTATCTTGCGCTTGCATCACCATTGCGCAAGGTCGTAGTAATAACCTTGCGTAGTGAACATATCGAACGTGTAAGGGCGCAAGAACAAACCTTGCGTCCACTAAACCAGGCGCAAGGTCGCAATACCTACCTTGCGCCTGGACAATCAACAAATTTATCTCAACAGTTTTTATATAAAGAAGTAGAATTAACGTAAAAACAATAGATATAAAATGAAAACTAATCATAACGTTAAGGATTCGAATGTAATCACTTATTGAAAAAGCCTCGGCCGATGTACGTTTCCAAAATAATGCCCTCGGTACTCCATCCTTGTCCGTCTTTTCTGCCAAACATTTAATCGTACGACGGTATGCCTTAAGAATCCAAATCTTAAAAGCCCACATAAATCCCGCCAGAGTGTATCCCCTATTGACCTCTAACTGGGTTCCCCGAGATTGAAACCCCTCGTTAACTGCTGCATAAGTAGGTTCCCAAATACGATTCGCCCATGGATTGTGACGATCCGGGAATTTCTGACCAAATTTAAACTTAATCTTATACGATTTAGACACGATAAGCAAAGTTTATATTATTGAGTCTCAAAATCTTTAGAACTATGTTCGTGTACTCATTTACCCTTTGACTACTATTGGCGATTCACGAACAATTGTGTGCAAATAAATATGTAAATAGATATGTATAAACAAATGCTATACATAAGTAATTTTATATATTTTGTAAATTATAAATGTTAAATATTAAATACAAGTTATTATATAATATGTATTATATAATTAGTAAATATGATAAATTTAATTACAAGTTTGAATATAACTGTTATATTAACATTAATATCTTTACTTTCATTATTATTATTATTATTAATGTTAATAATAATATTAACATTTATATTACTAATATTATTATTCTAATCTGTATGTACATATACATACGAAATCGAATAAATATAACCTGTTATATCTTTTATATTACTTGTTATTATTATTAAATATTATTATTACCATTATCATTAAGGATTATTATTATTATTATTATAAATTATTATTAATATTATTATTAATATTATCTTTAGTATTATTATTATTATTAATATAATTAATTGTAATCTTATTGTTAATAATACTAACTTAATTTACAGAATCATAATTTTGACATATATTTATTAACTAAAAAGAAAAAAAAAATAAATAAATAAAAATTACGGTTAATATATAGATATATTTATAAAGTAGATTCTATCTCTATCTGATTTACATTGTTTTGTTTTGGTTCCTCCTGGTACGAATTCAGTTCCACATCGTTTTCCCAACTGTAGATAATTGATTCATCTAGTACAAATCAGAAATTAATCACAGGAATCATCCAAAAAATTTGTTAGGGGTCGTTCTCCATCTTTTATTTTATTCTATTTAATTTTCTCTTTATTTGATTAAACTGTCGATACACTAGAAGTTAACTTGGTGTCAGATCCAGGAGAAGATATTAAATCCAAGTGTTTCAGCTTTATTATATCTGTTCCTCTAATTACATATATATACATATTCATATAAATACGTATACATAAGAATATAAAATAGATATATACATGATCTTAGACTTACAGAGTGAGATAAAATGAAACACACACAAACTCAAACACATTACTTTTGCTTCTATTGTTAACCAAGAACCAAATGTATAATCATCGACCACCAAACAAACTCATCACAATTACTTCTTCCTATCTTCCATGTGTTTCTGGCCGAGACCCAAACAAAACAACCTTCATGCTGCTCGAACAACTTGATGCACCATTATTCTGTTCGAGTTAGAACCTAAACCGTCACCTTGCCCATCTTATCTCTGTTCCCGTCATGAACACAACACTACTACACCATTCTTCTCTTATTTGTTTTCGTGAAACCCATCGCCACCAATCTCCAACTTGAACCACCGTCGAAACCACCATGGTACTATCTCTCCATCTGTTTCAGTTTGAAAGGAACAATCTCAATTCACCACCTTTCTTTGCTACGAACATCTACAACACCACATGCTCAATTTCTATTACCATCTATCATATTTCTATTTTGGATCACAGACCACATCACCACCATATGTCTCATTCTTTTTCTATTTCAAATGAGAACTACAAACCGCTTATCGATCTCAGTTTATTATTCGAAAAACATCACCAAAACAACCACCGTTATACCTCTTCTATATATATATATATATATATATATATATATATATATATATATATATATATATATATATATATATATATATATATATATATATATATATATATATATATATATTTTTCTCTTCTTTATATCCCCGTTTTCTGCTTTGAGGTAGAAATAATAGATGGTTAGTGGGATTAAGATAATGAGTGTCCTTCCTTTTAAGATGTGGCCGACATTTGATAAACAAAAATCTCCACTTGCAAATACAGCATGTTCTTTTATTCAACCGAGTATATTTTCTTTATTTGTTTAAAACAACTGTATGACCCCCCACTTGACTAGTTAAAAGTGTGATATGATTATGAGTGAATAATGATGTATATGCTTCGACTTCCTGTCTGTTCCCATTTTAAAAACCGAACCAAAACCATCCCATAATCCACTTACTTTATGATAATGATTTCATTTTTTTTCGATGGGCTATAAAGGAATTAAGAATGGAACTAGTTGGCCGACATTTAGGCTAGTGGGGAAGAGTTTTATTTGTTTATTGTGGTTCTCATCTAGTCAAAAGAAACGAGACAATTTTTTTCCAACTCTCATTTGTTTTAATTACATATCGAATATCATTGTGCAAACATGTACCGTTTGGTTTAATCACTTGAATGATATACGTGACCGTGAGAGTATTATATGATGAAAAGGATGAGGAGGGTGACAATTAGATGATATATTAAAATGATGATGATAATATGAATAAGTTGATGAAGGTGACGATTAGGATGATGATAACAAGAGGTGATGACGATGGTTATGAATAAGATAATGATGGTGAGGAGGATAAATCGTGATTTTGATATTGAGGGTGATAAACGAAAACGAAAATCATAAGTAAGATGGTGAGGAATAGTTATGGGTTGTGTTTCATGAAGAAGAAGAAAATGGGAAAACAGAAAGAAAAGGGTTATATAAAAATAAGTATCATATTAATCAGAGAAAATTGAATGGCTTGGATGGTTTGTGTGTGTATTTGATAAATGAGAGGTCGCGGGTTCAAACCCGGACTTGGGCATTTTTAGGACCACTCCTTTGAGGTAGTTACTTATCCATTCATTCTATTAATATTATCATCTTATTATTATTATTTTTATCATCATTATTATTATTATTATTATTATTATTATTATTATTATTATTATTATTATTATTATTATTATTATTATTATTATTATTATTATTATTATTATTATTATTATTATTATTATTATTATTATTATCATTAAATATGATTTTAGTATCATTATTAATATTAATATTATTATTATTATTAATATTATCATTATTATTATTACTTCAAATAAAACAACTAGTATTATTATCAAAAAAATTTATGTTTTCATTATTAAACCTAATTATTACTATTACCAACACTATTTTAGTATCATTAAAATCATTATTTTTTTAACAAACAAAAGTTATTTATATAAATATATATATATATATATATATATATATATATATATATATATATATATATATATATATATATATATATATATATATGATAACTATATAAATTTTACATTTCTATTTTAAATAAGTAATATATTAAAATATACAAACGGATTTGATGTTTATTACATGTTTAATATATGTGTTAATATATATAAATGATATAGGTTCGTGAATCTAAGGCTAACCCTACACGTGTTTAATGTCGTCATATGTATTTTTACTACAAAATACAGTATGGTGAGTTCATTTGATTCCCTTTTACTCTTTACATTTTTGGGACTGAGAATACATGCGATGTTTTTACAATTGCTTTATTAAATGCTTTTGAAATATATTTTGAACTGCGAATACATGAAATGCTTTTATAAATGTTTGACGAGATAGACACAAGTAAAACATTCCTCGAATGAATTATTATGCAGACAGAAGTTCTGCGGATTATTGTTGAATTATGTGGACATGATAATTGCCACCGTTGAATTATGTGGACATGACAATTGCCACCTTTGAATTATGTGGACATGATAATTGCCACCATTGAATTATGTGGACATGATAAGTGCCACCAATTGATATGAATGTTATGTATCGAGAGAATGATTTTATACACAGGTTATGTGTATGTTATTTTTTTGCACGAGACATGTGTACGGTTATTAAGATTTATGAAAATAGATTGCGTACACGAGAAAGGTGTACTGTATTTAAAAGATATCGCATGTACATTACAGGTGGGTATAGGATTCAGGCCCATTTGTACCATGCAGCATTTAAATCTCGTGGTCTATCAAAATGATGAATTTTATTGTTTTATGATAAACCTATGAACTCACCAACCTTTGATTGACACTTGAAAGCATGTTTATTCTCAGGTATGAAAGAAATCTTCCGCTGTGCATTTGCTCATTTTAAGGACATTACTTGGAGTCGATCATCGCTCTGGGATCAAATGTTGATGACTTCGTCCTGATGGATTAGGACGGGGCATTTCAGTTGGTATCAGAGCGATGGTCTTAGCGAACCAGGTCTTGCATTAGTATGTCTAACTGATAGTCGTTAGGATGCATTAGTGAGTCTGGACTTCGACCGTGTCTGCATGTCAAAAGTTTTGCTTATCATTTAGTGTCGAAAATTATTTGCTTATCATCCTTAAGGTCTAGACACGTCTTACTGCCTCTATTACATTGACAGTGTATAGATAAAATTCATATCTTAGCGTATCTGACAATTCATATCTTAGCGTATCTGTTACTGTAGACCTTGTCGGATATCTCTCGTAAATTTCTCCTTAATTTAAGGGATCCTGGTACTATATATATCTATGCAAATTATGCATTGAGAATACCATCCAACTATCAATTGCTGTCACTAAACTCTTCATACCAAAAATATTTCCTGAGATCGCGTAAGATGGCCTCTACGAATCGACCAAGTTCCTCTGACTCCGAAGACAGCTTGACGGGAGCACACCAACCAATCAACTATCGTGATTACTGGAGAAAAATGGGGGTGGGTTCGCGACATACTCACCTTATGGAGAAGGGAAGAAGGTACTCCATATCATGAATCGAATCTACCACCTAACCTTGGAGTACTTGACCAGCTCACCGGCGAACCCGTTCGCAACACTGTTTATACCCTATTTGCAAGAATTTTTCGTATTGAAGCTACCATTAACGGAACTAGAGAAGATATCCGATCTCTACCTCACATTGATAATCAATCAGGGTTAGTAGAAGAAGTTAGAGAAACTCCGAGCTCGAGTATTAACTTTAGAGAGCATGGTATACAATTTTCAAGCACCAACAATATCACCAACACCAGTAACATCACCAGCCTCAACACCAATGGCACCAGTACCACCAACAACCCAAGTTTCAACAATCCATGCCTCAGCATCTCATTCTGTACCTCAAGTATAATCATCGTTCTACATCATTTATCTTCGTTCGACATGGCGATTATGTAATCTTTAATGTTTTAGAGAATATATATTCTTATTCTAACGGTAAATCAAATGAGTTTAATATCATATTGACTCATTAAATCCATGATTACATCTGAAGAAAATATATATGTATATATATTTTCATAAAGATTGTAATTAAAAATTCTTTCGTACAAACTGTTAATGATGAAAATATTTTAATGGGTAGGTAATACCCGAGGAATATTTAGATTTCACATTAATAAGTTACATTGTACATTCTTCGAATCTGATTCAACGGTCAATTACCATCCTACTTACATCCACAGATATACGAATCTGATTCACCATAGAATAACTATTTTCATTCAATTTCATATTTGGATTTTAATCTATCAGAATCAAACAAGTGGCATAATGAAGAAAAACGTTTGACAAAATAAAATTTGTTAGAAACAGACAAATTAACTATGAGGAATTTTGTTAAGAATTCACGCTAACAAAATCCTAGCTAACTGTTCCTAGCTAACTGTTAATTCCGTATTACATTTATTTATCGCAATTCAATTATCGCAATTTTATTTATCATCATTTAATTTCTGTTATTTATTTTACGCACTTTAAATATCGGGACACGTATACAAGGTTTTGACATATCATATCAACGCATTTATATATATTATTTGGAATAACCATAGACACTCTATATGCAGTAATGCTGGAGTTAGCTATACAGGTTTGAGGTTGATTCTAAAATAATATATATAGTTTGAGTTGTGATCGAGTCTGAGACATGTACACGGGTCACGATACGTATTAATTAATTCGAATATTATAGATTAAACTATATATGAATTATTGGACTGTCAACTGTGGACTATCGACTGTGGACTAATGACATTGGACAATTAAAATGAATTAAAATATTGATTATAACATATGAAACTAAACATTTCTTCAAGTTTGCCACTTGATCTCATCTTAAACCTCAATTGTATCTTGCTGATTACAATCTGCGTTCAATCCTTTTATGATTCTTGAAAACACCTCAATCGAGAGGATGAACCAACCGCACTTCATCTTCAGAAGGAAAGATTTATGCAAATAGTTATGCATCTGAGAAACCCTCGGCAACTGAGTAAACGTTTAACACGTAGTTGTGCTAATTCATTTAGTGTTATTATCACCCAAAATAACTTGGTGATTCCTTTCAAAGTAGCAAATTTTGTCACAGCTCCAACAAGACAACTTCGACTTTTCATTCGAAACAAACTTATTATAACCTTGATATATATGTGTACTCATTTATTGTTACCAGAGAACCCTTTTATATTCCACCATATTATCATCAGCATTTAATCATCTAAAAACACAATTCTCTTAAAACCACCTCGGATTGATAACCGATGATTCAGATATGGTAGCATTAAATGCAGAGGAAACAACAAAATCATAAGATGGTCTAAACGGCCAAAAGTTTGATATTAAGAATGGAATGTTGGGAACGCTCGATAGAAAATTCAGTACTGAAAAATAGATTGAGCTAACCGTAAAGGAGACAAAGGACAAAGACAAGGACCATACCATATATTCAAAGAATCCAGGTAATTCTGGATCCGATGAAACCCTCAACGAATATCTTGCTCCGAAGTCATGTTAAAATCTTGCGGAAAATCCGTCTTCATCAACCATCGAACGTAGAAATTCCAAAATATCATCATAAATATCTTCGATATTTCTGAGGATATTTTCATAAATATTCTCGTCCGAAATTATTTATCTCTTCGTACTATCTGTATTACATCATAAAGGAAACTCTTTAGTTTTTATATTCTGTAAACTTTCGAGCTTAAAATACGAATGTTATTAAAGTAATGTTAGGAACTGATGCATGAGTTAGTATAATATAATGACACTTGATCAACGTGATTATATACAGTAAGTCATGCTGAGTTTCTAATGGAACGTGATGATTCACAGATCATAACGTCATCATGTGCCATGTTACATAACTCTGTCATTCTGCTTAACTTCTGAACATATCAAGAAAGTATATTCTTGATAGTTCTATTCTCAGAGATTCTGGTAATTTGAAAAATCAAATCGTGTGACTTCGTTCTTTCTTGTTTAGAACATTAAGTTCATTTGAAATTCCATACTTACGAATTCTGGACCATTACTTTCGAAAAGAAAACAAAAGCATGGAGCTCCAAAATAGAAAGGGGGTATAAATCACAGCAAATAAGAGAGAGCATTAACTATGGATGACAATAATTATAGGAGACAGAAGCAGGGACATCGAAATATAAGGGAAGATATAAAAACCAACAACAACGTAGAAATTACAAACCGTGTATATCAATATTTATCGCAACATAAAGACACGGGAGAATTAAAAACACTATAACCCCAAGTGCGAAGTAGAAGAAAGTAGATTCCTCCGGTTGAAGTTGGAAATGGAGAATGATTGTTGTAAAAGTAAGGATAAGGACAAGGATCAGAAATGGATTAAGCAATTTCACAATCTTTTGGATGTATGAACTAAGAAAGAAAGTATAGGAATGGTGAGAATAATGGGACGGAAGAAGTTTAATTTATAATGGAAATATCAGACAGAGTAATCGAAGCAGATCATCGTATTTAATTAGAGAGATCTTAATTTCCTTATTCGCCGAAGAATTAGATCTTATAGATTTCTAAGATTTTCTTTTAAATCCCCTGAATTCCGGAATTCAACCAAGGCAACGTCAAAAGTTAAAATGAAACTTCATTTATTCATTCCACTCTTTTGTGATAGCTTCATTCGTGCTCTTCGAATAATCGTATTATTTTATCCATATTACTCAATGATGATAAAACTCTATTTATCAACTCATTTTTTTCATGAAAACAATTTTTCTTGTTAGCCATGACCACCTCACTCAAATTTCGGGACGAAATTTCTCTAACGGGTAGGTACTGTGACCATCCGGGAATTTCCGACCAAATTTAAACTTAATCTTATACGATTTAGACACGATAAGCAAAGTTTATATTATTGAGTCTCAAAATCTTTAGAACTATGTTCGTGTACTCATTTACCCTTTGACTACTATTGGCGATTCACGAACAATTGTGTGCAAATAAATATGTAAATAGATATGTATAAACAAATGCTATACATAAGTAATTTTATATATTTTGTAAATTATAAATGTTAAATATTAAATATAAGTTATTATATAATATGTATTATATAATTAGTAAATATGATAAATTTAATTACAAGTTTGAATATAACTGTTATATTAACATTAATATCTTTACTTTCATTATTATTATTATTATTAATGTTAATAATAATATTAACATTTATATTACTAATATTATTATTCTAATCTGTATGTACATATATATACGAAATTGAATAAATATAACCTGTTATATCTTTTATATTACTTGTTATTATTATTAAATATTATTATTACCATTATCATTAAGGATTATTATTATTATTATTATTATAAATTATTATTAATATTATCTTTAGTATTATTATTATTATTAATATAATTAATTGTAATCTTATTGTTAATAATACTAACTTAATTTACAGAATCATAATTTTGACATATATTTATTAACTAAAAAGAAAAAAAATAAATAAATAAAAATTACGGTTAATATATAGATATATTTATAAAGTAGATTCTATCTCTATCTGATTTACATTGTTTTGTTTTGGTTCCTCCTGGTACGAATTCAGTTCCACATCATTTTCCCAACTGTAGATAATTGATTCATCTAGTACAAATCAGAAATTAATCACAGGAATCATCCAAAAAATTTGTTAGGGGTCGTTCTCCATCTTTTATTTTATTTTATTTAATTTTCTCTTTATTTGATTAAACTGTCGATACACTAGAAGTTAACTTGGTGTCAGATCCAGGAGAAGATATTAAATCCAAGTGTTTCAGCTTTATTGTATCTGTTCCTCTAATTACATATATATACATATTCATATAAATACGTATACATAAGAATATAAAATAGATATATACATGATCTTAGACTTACAGAGTGAGATAAAATGAAACACACACAAACTCAAACACATTACTTTTGCTTCTATTGTTAACCAAGAACCAAATGTATAATCATCGACCACCAAACAAACTCATCACAATTACTTCTTCCTATCTTCCATGTGTTTCTGGCCGAGACCCAAACAAAACAACCTTCATGCTGCTCGAACAACTTGATGCACCATTATTCTGTTCGAGCTAGAACCTAAACCGTCACCTTGCCCATCTTATCTCTATTCCCGTCATGAACACAACACTACTACACCATTCTTCTCTTATTTCTTTTCGTGAAACCCATCGCCACCAATCTCCAACTTGAACCACCGTCGAAACCACCATGGTACTATCTCTCCATCTGTTTCAGTTTGAAAGGAACAATCTCAATTCACCACCTTTCTTTGCTACGAACATCTACAACACCACATGCTCAATTTCTATTACCATCTATCATATTTCTATTTTGGATCACAGACCACATCACCACCATATGTCTCATTCTTTTTCTGTTTCAAATGAGAACTACAAACCGCTTATCGATCTCAGTTTATTATTCGAAAAATATCACCAAAACAACCACCGTTATACCTCTTCTATATATATATATTTTTTCTCTTCTTTATATCCTCGTTTTCTGCTTTGAGGTAGAAATAATAGATGGTTAGTGGGATTAAGATAATGAGTGTCCTTCCTTTTAAGATGTGGCCGACATTTGATAAACAAAAATCTCCACTTGCAAATACAGCATGTTCGTTTATTCAACCGAGTATATTTTCTTTATTTGTTTAAAACAACCGTATGACCCCCCACTTGACTAGTTAAAAGTGTGATATGATTATGAGTGAATAATGATGTATATGCTTCGACTTCCTGTCTGTTCCCATTTTAAAAACCGAACCAAAACCATCCCATAATCCACTTACTTTATGATAATGATTTCATTTTTTTTCGATGGGCTGTAAAGGAATTAAGAATGGAACTAGTTGGCCGACATTTAGGCTAGTGGGGAAGAGTTTTATTTGTTTATTGTGGGTCTCATCTAGTCAAAAGAAACGAGACAATTTTTTTCCAACTCTCATTTGTTTTAATTACATATCGAATATCATTGTGCAAACATGTACCGTTTGGTTTAATCACTTGAATGATATACGTGACCGTGAGAGTATTATATGATGAAAAGGATGAGGAGGGTGACGATTAGATGATATATTAAAATGATGATGATAATATGAATAAGTTGATGAAGGTGACGATTAGGATGATGATAACAAGAGGTGATGACGATGGTTATGAATAAGATAATGATGGTGAGGAGGATAAATCGTGATTTTGATATTGAGGGTGATAAACGAAAACAAAAATCATAAGTAAGATGGTGAGGAATAGTTATGGGTTGTGTTTCATGAAGAAGAAGAAAATGGGAAAACAGAAAGAAAAGGGTTATATAAAAATAAGTATCATATTAATCAGAGAAAATTGAATGGCTTGGATGGTTTGTGTGTGTATTTGATAAATGAGAGGTCGCGGGTTCAAACCCGGACTTGGGCATTTTTAGGACCACTCCTTTGAGGTAGTTACTTATCCATTCATTCTATTAATATTATCATCTTATTATTATTATTATTATTATTATTATTATTATTATTATTATTATTATTATTATTATTATTATTATTATTATTATTATTATTATTATTATTATTATTATTATTATTATTATTATTATTATTATTATTATTATCATTAAATATGATTTTAGTATCATTATTAATATTAATATTAATATTATTATTAATATTATCATTATTATTATTACTTCAAATAAAATAACTAGTATTATTATCAAAAAAATTTATGTTTTCATTATTAAACCTAATTATTACTATTACCAACACTATTTTAGTATCATTAAAATCATTATTTTTTTTAACAAACAAAAGTTATTTATATAAAAATATATATATTTATGATAACTATATAAATTTTACATTTCTATTTTAAATAAGTAATATATTAAAATATACAAACGGATTTGATGTTTATTACATGTTTAATATATGTGTTAATATATATAAATGATATAGGTTCGTGAATCCAAGGCCAACCCTACACGTGTTTAATGTCGTCATATGTATTTTTACTACAAAATACAGTATGGTGAGTTCATTTGATTCCCTTTTACTCTTTACATTTTTGGGACTGAGAATACATGCGATGTTTTTACAACTGCTTTATTAAATGCTTTTGAAATATATTTTGAACTGCGAATACATGAAATGGTTTTATAAATGTTTGACGAGATAGACACAAGTAAAACATTCCTCGAATGAATTATTATGCAGACAGAAGTTCTGCGGATTATTGTTGAATTATGTGGACATGATAATTGCCACCGTTGAATTATGTGGACATGACAATTGCCACCTTTGAATTATGTGGACATGATAATTGCCGCCATTGAATTATGTGGACATGATAAGTGCCACCAATTGATATGAATGTTATGTATCGAGAGAATGATTTTATACACAGGTTATGTGTATGTTATTTTTGTGCACGAGACATGTGTACGGTTATTAAGATTTATGAAAATAGATTGCGTACACGAGAGAGGTGTACTGTATTTAAAAGATATCGCATGTACATTATAGGTGGGTATAGGATTCAGGCCCATTTGTACCATGCAGCATTTAAATCTTGTGGTCTATCAAAATGATGAATTTTATTGTTTTATGATAAACCTATGAACTCACCAACCTTTGGTTGACACTTGAAAGCATGTTTATTCTCAGGTATGAAAGAAATCTTCCGCTGTGCATTTGCTCATTTTAAGGACATTACTTGGAGTCGATCATCGCTCTGGGATCAAATGTTGATGACTTCGTCCTGATGGATTAGGACGGGGCATTTCATGGATACTCCTCAACTTTTTGAAAATCTTCCACCAACCAAAGGTACTTCTTGCTCATTACATGAAGCCCTTGTTTACCCAAAAATCCCCTCTCGACAATCAAAATAATTGCGAGTCGCACCACATCTTCGCCACTAACAATAACATCACCATGATTGTTGAATAATTTTTGGATATGGTTAATCGTAATGTTAGAATTTGCTGGATGCTTCGGGAAGCAATGTCGTCTAATCGGCGATAACTGTACATCATAATTACTAGGGATGAATAGTGCCATGTCCGTCCGGTGACCAAACATAAAACCTGTAATTAGACAAAACTCCCGTCTACCAAATCTAATTTGGAAATTATGATGAAAACTAAACCATATTTCCTCCTCCTCGGCTGGGTACGTCTCATCTATTCCCGTCGGTCACTCAGTTTTTCGTTGGAGCATGCCATGTACTAGTCCGGGATCATTGTTCGTGTATACTAAATCTAACCACGGACTGAAACATGTACTTCTATTTTTTTTTTATTGATTTTTAGTCTAAGCTTTCTTGACCACATGTATAAGATTCAACATATTCTTCATCGTTAGCTTGGCTTCAACATATCCATGAAAACAAAGATAAGTGTTAAAAATGACAAGCGCAAAGACGCAAGAAACAATTTGCGTCTTCGTAAAAGGGAGACGCAAAGTCGCAAACCAATGCTTGCGCCATGTTAATTAACGAAGCGCAAGGACGCAAGCATAACATTGCGCCCACTAAGATCAATAAATCGCAAAGGCGCAAGATCTACCTTGCGCTCAATACGTTTAACAGTTTTTTCCCAGAAATTTGCTGTAAAACCAATTAATACCACTTAAACACAATAATGTTTACCCAAATAATCAAGTAGAAACATGCATAACATTAAAAAAAACAAAATATTCGATGAGGCATTTAATCGAACACTTGGTGTGCTAAACTATTTAAGTGAGAGAGATTGAACGATTTGAGAGATTAGTTTCACTAACCTGAGTTTGACTATGAGATCTACTCTGATCTTCTGCCATCGTGGATTAAAACACGGATCTATTATGATTTGTACGATATTAGGGTTTGTGCGATTCAAACACTGATCTACGAGTGGTGGTCGTGATGCAGTGTAACATCCTCAGATCGGGCCTAGATGTAAGATGACTTTATTGCCCTTAGGCATAATTGTGTGGTTAACTATGCTTTTATTTTAATTATATGTTTAGTGTTATGTTATTATTTGGTTAAGACCAGTTTGTGATAAGGGTCACAGAACAGGTTCGTTTATCTAATTTGGACTCCGTTAGGGCAGTCAAATTAAGTCCGAAAGATTTTAGATAACTAGTAAATACCCGTGTGTGATGAGGTATTGTATTTAGCCTAATTATATAAGCTGGTTACCAACCTTTTTCTCATTCTCTCTTGAAACTTCTTAAATCATCCCGTACCTAAAATTCTCACCACTTGAAACCCTAATCAGCAATCTTGTCTTTTGGAATTGAAATTGTGTTACTAAGCTTGTTCCTACTGATTTTGTGTTTGTTTCAAGGTAATAATTCGTGATTTCAGTTCCAAATTGTTAGATTTGTGTAGTTTTTTGGTTAGGTTTTGTCAAAGGTGGATTTTGAGTCAAATTTAGCCAAATTGGTGTTGTTAATGCATAAAACTAGAGGGTTTAAATCCCTAAATATTTTCCTAACATGTTGTGTGTGGATTTTGGGTTAAAAACATGTCTGGAAACGAGATTGAGCGATTCTGGTTCGAAAACCCGTTATTTCTGCTGCTGCTGCTCGATGAACACAACCGTACAGTGCAGCTTGCAACTGCACGGGTACATGATGCAACCGTACGGGTGCATGTGCGACCGTACGATGCAGTGGTGTTGGTGCAACCGGGCAGTGGGTGTGCAACCGTACGGGTACACGATACAACCGTACGGATGGACTTGCAACCGTACGGATGCATGTGCAACCGTACGGGTGTAGATTAGAACTACAGAATTGTTTAATTTAGCTGTTTCTTAGCCGTTATGCTGTCCGAGTGACTTATGATGATCAAGATGTAAATTCTGAAAATGCATAAGTGTTAGGTGGACTTTTAGTGACACTTTTGTGACTGATTTTCTGTACTATGCTGTTTTGTGCTAAAGGACAGAAACTAACTTGATTTGCCTTATGTTCAGGTGATAAGGATAAGGAAGCCGCTCAGTGATAGATTATCTGAGCTAGTTGCTGGTATTCGGTGAGTGGGTCTATCTCCAGATAGAGTATTAAGTAGCTGACACGCTACTTGTTCAGACTCTTTATTATTATGTTTATGCCTTATATAAATACCATGTGTAGTTAGATATTTCCATGCTAGTTAGGACGATTGCATGACTGATTATCTGTGATCTTATGTGCGCACTGTTAGTCGGACACCAACCGAGGCGGAAAGGTTGGGAACCCACCGAGGCGGCAAGGTAGGGTTGATGTGAGGTCGACTGTGGTAGCCTGGTCGGGTCATGATGTTACTGATTGTTCAGTATAGCATAGAAGGACGCATGTGTTGCGTCTGGCCGGTTATGAAATGGATTCAGTAAAGCGGACTATCGGTAGACTGTAGCCTGATCAGCTAAGTCGTGTGCTCGTACAAACCGCCAATCCTCATATTGTCATTTGTTGTTATATGCTAGTTCAGGATTTTAGCATATATGTGACCCTTGCGTGTTTAGTTGCTTATGCTTGGTATGTTAGATAATATCCATTCACTTAGTAGTTGTGCTAATTCCCCCATATTTCCACCCATTGCAGGTTTAAATACTGCTAGTTTGAAGGGTGATACGGACGGATTGAAGACATGTTTGACTATAAGCTGAACTCTGATGTTTTCGTATTTTAGTGATGTTTTCACGTAACACCGTCGTTGTATAAAGATGTTTGGAATATTTTAATCATGTTAACTAAAATGATTTATTTACTATGGTTTGTAAACATATAAATGTACATGATAATGGTGATGCTCCAAATGATCAATGATGGTGGTGGTTGTATAACGGGTCGCAAAGTGAGGAGTACGAACGCGCAAGGTGTTAGTGTGTGCGAATGTGGGTTCGCAAATGGTAGCAAATGGGGTAAAGTGTGAAGTGTGTGTTTTAATTTTGGTTTATATCAATTTCAGGAAAAATGCAAGGTCACATGGTCGCAAAGAAGCAAAGTCGCAAGGTGTCTTGCGACTTGCGGCGCGTGCATTTTGTCAACTTTTTTTTTTTGGCCTCTGACGCAATATAGTAGAAAAAAGGGCAAAAAAGTGATAATCCCTTTTTATTTATTTTTTCCTTCACATGTTTCAATACATCTCTTCATGATTTATCGTGATTATATTAAAAAAATGTTCTTAATCGGCTTTCGCAACATAGCCTCACACGCGAATTCAAGTCGTCCAATTTTATCTCTTTTATTTTATTCTATTCTAATAAAATAATCGACGTGGGGATGAGCCGCCTAGCTTGATTAGGTTCCATACCCCGAATAAAGAGGAATATACAAAAAAAAAAAAAAATCTTTTGTTTTGCAGCGTTGAAGAAGATTGTATCGGTGATAAAAGTTCAAATCCCAAGTCCTGCTCAATCCTTATGCAAGCAAGCCACGACGTAAAAAAACGATTCGGAAAAGGAAACGCAGTCAAACAACGCAATTAATCAACGATTATCATTCAATTCGGTGCAACAAGTACGAGAAAACAGAAGAAGTTATTTTTGTTTATTTGTTAGCGTTTTCTTCAGTTCGAACTTTCGCGATTTTGCCGTTCGGACTACGGGGGAGTGTTAGTAATAGGTTAGGCCCAACCCGATTGTGGGCTTAGGTCCATTAGGGTTTATTAGGCTGTTAGGGTTTTATGTAATCGTTATAAATAGTAGATAAATAACATAATAATCCTCAAGGGGTTCTACTCTATAACAATAAAGAGTTTAATAGACTTGAGCCCAATCCAACCCCAAAAGTCAACTCAAGGGAATGTGGTACCCAAGCTATTATAAACTAGTTAATATTTAGTCCACCGGCCGATGTGGGATATCTACCCAACACGCCCCCTCACATCGAGACGTGCAGATGGGCTCCCAACATCAATATTTGGGTCTGGCTCTGATACCATAAAGAGTTTAATAGACTTGAGCTCAATCCAACCCCAAAAGTTAACTCAAGGGGATGGGGTACCCAAGCTATTATAAATTAGTTAATTTTTAGTCCACTGGCCGATGTGGGATAACTACCCAACACAATAATGCTCCTTATATACCCAGCCGATTTACGCCCTTAATGATGTCTTTTGGATCTGTACGACAGCCTTTCTGATCCGTACGGATGTCTTTCTCAGCTTGAAGTTCACCCTTAACGAGCTCGAACATTATATAAACTGGGGACTTACAAATAGGCACCAACACGATGCTATGATCATGCCCCTATGCTAGTAATACTCCTTTTCGAGCAAGTTTAACTACAGAGTTTTCAGGAAATATGTTTTGCTTGTGGCTCATAGGCCTTGATCCGACCACGATGTTTGGATAACATCAAGTTGACCACATTGACATCTAACCATTTTCAAATTATTATTATTATTAGTATGTTGTTCTTGATTATATAGAAGATGTAAAAATACCCAAATACACTTTTTGCGGTGATCTTTTTGCGGCATGCCACGATAATGTATTTAAGGAAGGAAAAACAAGCGGGAACTAGCTTGGAGGAAAAAATTCAGCGCAATACTACGACGGCTATTTGCGGCGATTCTAGTCGCTGCAATTGTATTTTCAACGTTTGACTAGATCTTAAATAAAAAGAAAATGAAAAAGAAAATACGTTATTTCTTTTGCGTCGACATCCTCAAAAAGTATCGCCACAATTGGTTGGTGGACCCAGCTACCGTTCAAAAAGGTGAAAATCTAGTCATGTAGCGTGTCTTTTTGCGACGAGATTTCGTTGTAGCAAATGTGTTCGTCGGCCGTCCTCTTTTTTCTTTTAGTGCCAAAACGCTTTTTTTCCCATAAAAATGAGGTTTACCCTTTTTTCATAATCTCTCATATCCACAGCTGATGTGCAGTTTACATTAGTCATTGTACGTTTTAGACCGCACAAATAACTTGAGATCAAGAAGTATCGTTTGATAAACAAGTAATAGTACTCGGCATCATGGTATGTAGTGCAAGTAGTACCGATTAATCTATAATAACATTAACAACCATAGTTAAATAATTTGGTTTTACTCAACTTTCATGATATTCCATAATCAAAGCACATGAAAGGTTCTTATCCAAGTAAACCTATCACATACACCAAACTTACACAAATAGACATGCATTTGCATTAAAAGGGCCATTATATACATGGCATTGGATTAGAACCCACCATATATAATGAACTAACATCTTGGTTAATTACATATAACATATATCGACGATATATAGGACTAGCTAGATATTCATGAGAAGTGTCGTTGGAGTCGTCATTGTCTAACTATCGATAATCTTTAATCTTTTCCTTTTCGATAGTACGTATTGAATAAATTTGGGAATTAATAAGGGGAATGATGTGAAGAGTTTTAGCTATCATCACAATTATATATATATTTTTAAATATATATTACTCTGTAACTTTTTTACCTTAAAGAAAACGATGGTGGAGAATAATTATAAATGGTGGTATATGTAGGATAGAAGGAGGACCACAATATTATAATTTGGGTGGTTGGGCTCTAAGTTTTCGGACTTTATAACCATCATGTTAGGAGAGTGTGACTAAACCTTCCCCAAGAAAACTAGTATTATATCTATATTATGTGTTTATTTGTTTATATAATGAAATAAAATATAAATTAAACTAGACCCACAAAACCGTCCAAAGCGAAAAAACGTTATAGTAAAGATGCGAGTCCGTACGGAGACAAAGTGACAAGAGGAGGGTGACTAGAATAACATACAGTTAGTGATGTCTGGCTACATGTGGCCAAATTATTATATTAATTTTAAAGGTTAAAAACAGTAGGATTGGATTATACTAATGTTGAGCTTCAAATAATTGCTAGGTTTCGTAGGTTACTGTAGATATATTAAATTAATAGTAATAATTAACTGAGATAAGTAGTATAGTAACGGGAGATGATTCTCACACACACTTTTTTGATCCTCACACACCTATTTTAACCTTCTACTCTTCTAATAATACACAATTGGTGTGTGAGGATCAAAAAAGTGTGTGTGAGAATCATCTCCCTATAGTAATTAATTGAATAAACAAGATATAGTAGCTAGGTGTGTGTGTGAATGTGATTAAAGTAATAATTAATAATAATTAAATATTGATGATTTAATATATAATTAGAAGGTGTTGAAATAAGGAAACAACTGGCAAATTTTGGAGGGGATGGGAAGAGTAAGTAGTTGAAAATAGGAAGGAATTGCACAAAGCCCCAGGTCCAGGACCATATGACAGACCCAACATCACATGAACCCAACCCATGGACCCCCTACCCTTCAATTCATACCTTCATCTTTTTTTTTTTTTTTTTTCCTTTTTTTTTAATAATAAAATAATTTCTATAAAAATATTAAATATAATCAATAGTCCAATATATGAAAATTTTATATAAGATGTTTATTTTTTGAACAGCAGTTTAGGATCACCCAGGGGGACTAAATCACTCACGCGATCATCTCCCGCAGTTGCATAATCCGTTTCCAACATCCTCGCTGCCCCCGCAACGCAATGTGCGAAAGACGACATTGGGTGGATTTCAAAGTCAGATGATAACCTTGTGTGCAATGTTGTAGTCTCCGAGAATCGAACTCCTGACTTCTAACAATGAGTGTCACGCCACTACCATTTGAGCTAACAACAATTAAATATTAATGTGTTATAGTTATAGTTATATATGATTATATGATACATAAAGGAAGAAAGTGTGTTGTAATTAGAAGGTTGAGGGACAAAGATTTACTATTGACTTTTAACGTCTTTTATGTTAGTTTTAGCATCTAAGAAAAAGATTTATCGTATTAATAGTGAATTCTCTGTACATGTAAAAGTAGGACCACTCTACATTTCAAATTTTTTTTAATTTAAAGTTTTGAAATATATTAGTCGAAAATGACTTAATAATGCATACATATTTAACCATAATTTCGATGTGGTTTGAAGGAGTTTGTAAGATAAAAATGTTATTGTTGCATGTATGTGAATAGTATAACAATAATGATAATTATATTATTATTATAAGATATAAAAAATTAAAGGAAATTAATTAATTGGAGTTAATTAAAAGTAGAATTACAAGGATGAGGCATATAAAGAGGCACATATGCACTAGTACTATCAATGGATTACATAATAAAAATAATGACTATAACATTAATTATATGTCATACTAATAAATACAATGTTAATCAATGCAAAAGTTACAAATCAATTAAGGGATGTGTATTGATGAGTGAATGGGGGCAAAAATATCAGCCCAACATGAGAGAAGGTTCCAGGTGAGCACCATCCCCCACACTGCACAAATAATATCTTGAATTCTCTCTCTACCTCTCTTTTCAGACTTTGAACAGTGTTTATCCTAAGATAATTAAGTCAAGCATGTTATAAAAGTCAACATGGAAGATAAGAAACTGATAAAGTTTTAATTTTTGAAGGAATACACATATGGGTTTGTGTTGATATGCAAGAAAAGTTTAATTATGGTTATTAATACTAAATATAAAAGGAATTGAAGAGGGAATATTGTTAGTTGAGTTGAGTTGAGAGGTAATTTGGAATTAATGGAATGAGTTAGTTCCCAATCTTTTTCCAATAATTCTTATATGTCAACCCTAGCTAGCTAGATGTTTGATTACCTTATGTGAATAAAACCCTTCATAAAAAGCCAACACACCAATAGTACCTACATCCCCACACCCTAAGTTTTATCATAATTCATATTCATAATAATAATAATAATTCATCATTCATACATACACTAATAATCAATTTTTTTTTAATTCTCCTTCAAATTCTCATACACCACAAAGCTCTCAATTCAATTTCATATTTTTCAAGAGCTAGAAGACAGAAACATCACAAGGATATATATTTATATCTAGGTATATCTAGATTCTAGATATATATATATACACATATACACATATATCTTACAAGATCTGCCTATATATATTTATATATTATATAAATAATTTGATCTTGGAAGATAGAAAGAAGCTCAAATATCATGAATTTTATGGGGAAAACTAGTGGTGGTGATAGTGGTAATAGTACTGGAAGTAGAAGACAACATCAACAACAAAATCAAGAACAACAACAAGAACAAGAAGATGAAGAAGAAAGACAAAACACAAATAATAATCAATCTGCAGGTCAGTTATTTCCTTCATCTTCTTCTTCATCTCCATCTACTTCTCATCATCATCAACCACCACTTTTTCATCCTCAACAACAACAACAACCCTATCATCCACGTGGCAATTGGATTTCTGACCGCCACGGTGGCGGGGAACCATCTTCACGGCTAAATCATGACCCTATGATGGTGGACTACAATAATTCTGTCCCGGTTACGCGAGATACTAACAACAACAACAACGACAACAACAACGATGAAGATGAAAACAACCAACAATCAACAGGGATGATGATGGTGGTTGAAAGAGAGCACATGTTTGATAAAGTAGTGACACCAAGTGACGTAGGCAAGCTCAATCGTCTCGTAATTCCGAAACAACACGCCGAAAGGTACTTCCCCTTAGACTCATCAACAAACGATAAAGGTTTACTGTTAAATTTCGAAGATAGAAATGGTAAACCATGGAGGTTTAGGTATTCATACTGGAACAGTAGCCAAAGTTATGTGATGACTAAAGGATGGTCTCGTTTCGTTAAAGATAAAAAACTCGATGCTGGTGATATCGTCTCGTTTCAACGAGGCGTTGGTGGTTCAGCTAAAGATCGATTGTTTATCGATTGGAGGCACCGTCCCGAACCACCTAATCCGCCTTACCAATTCTCATCAAATCTTTCATTTCCATTGCCACATCATCATCAATTTTCTTATCACAATAGGAACAATATTCATACATGGAATCCACTTTTTTTACAGTCACAGCCTGCACCATCAAGAATTAGTAGTCATTCTAACTTGATGTTACAACCGTCTTCATACCGTTACGGTAACATGACTGGAGCTGTAGCTGGAGCTGGGCCTTATCATCACAACATAGGTACCGGAAGTATTGTTAATGTAAATCAAGGTGGTTCAGGATCAGTTATTTATTTCAGATCAGGAGCTGCAACTGGTGGTATCCCACAACAGCAAATGGATATGATGCAAATGCATCAAAGAAGTGGGGTTGGAATTGGGCTAGGAATGGATCCACCACTTGCACCAGTACCACCACCAGCTCAATCGTCGAGCGTGGTTTTTGAATCGGTGCCTGTGGTCCATGGTAAAGCAGCAGCTAAACGATTACGATTGTTTGGGGTTAACATGGACTGTCCCATTTCGGATGAAGACGATCAAGATTATGACCCTGCAAGTGAAATGGGCTCATCTAGTGGTACAAATAATCCCATTGCAATGGGTAATTATCATCATGATCATCATCAATTCAACCCTCATCATACATCATCTTCTTCGACTATACCGTATGTGCAATTGAGGCCTTATGGATCAGGTGAATCACAATTCAATCAAACCACAATGGCGCCTTCTTCGTCTAGTGATGTCTACCACAATAACAACAAGTCCTCATCTTCTCATATGTCCTTGGATTTAGATATTTGATCCATCGATGCCAAGAAAATAAGATATACTATATATTTTCAATTGAGGAGCTGTTTATTTATGGAGTTTTGGTTTGACTTGATCTTGTGGAATTGATCAAGAATTAAAAGATAGTTAGTTTGGGTTGATGATGGATGTTAAACAGAAGACAATTGAAGAGTGCTATATATATAGTGATTTGCTGCGGACAAGTGATCAGAGGTTTCAAACTGATTTTTAGTTTTCAGCTAATTAGTTTAATGTACAATTTTTCAGTTATAAATTCATTTTACACCTTCAATATTAATTAATATAGCTATGGTATTCACTAATTCTTAATCACCATTTATTACTTCAAGGCAATTAAACTAATAATTGATTTTACACACATAAGAATCTAGTGATTTTCTATATTTTGTTAATTTTAAATTTAATTAATACTAATTGTTATTGTTATCTTTGAGATTTTGATCTTATGTGAACCTTTTTAGTATGCACATTTCTCTTTATGCTACATTTCTTACAAGAGATCAGCTTTTTATGTTGTTCCTTTAACTTTTTATCCTGTTATTATCTTTATCTTTAAAAAGAATTGAAAAATGGTAAGAAGAAGAATGGAAGTATGCTGACTTTTTTCCATGAGAACAACACAATGTGTGAATGAAGAAGAAGAAGTAGCAAACAAATAAAGAACATGTGTTGTTGGGTGTTTTTCTTTCTTCTTCTGCTTTGTTTTTATTACCTTTTGTAGGTTTGTTGCTCTTGTCTCTGCTGCTATTACCAGCTTCCTTTAGCTCTCTTTCACTGCAGGTACTTTTCTTCCTTTATTTTATATCATCTCTTTTTAATTACACACACTCAAAACACACACACACACACACATACACACATATATGAAAAATGGATTTCTTTCTGTATGCATGTTGCTTGTTACTAGACATGTATCATTCAAGAATTGAAGACTAGTTTATCATAAATTTTTGCTACCTATTCTTCTTTACCTGTTTCCTCCATATCATATTTTTCACAAATACATATATATGTCCTTTCTTTACTGTTTAAGATGAGTTTTAATTTATAACTTACTAGCTAGCCAGGTCCCCTTCTTTGTGTTTTCTTTTTCTTTTTTCACAGTACACCTCTCCATCTCTTTATCAGACTTCATGACATTTCAATTTCATGTTAGACATTAGTATATATTATATATTATATATATAATATAATATATATTGTAATTGTAATATTGTTTTCTTTTTATTTTTTGTCTTCTATTGTGTAGTTAAACCTTTGTGTAAAGGATAAGTTTTTATTACTAGCTATGATCCAAAAACTATATTATTACTACTACCTATCTCTTATCTTCAATTCTAGCTTGCACATTATACATATACAATTATGAAACTATAGATAATTATACATACAATTATACATGTACCCATGTGGCTATATGGCTATGTGGCTATGTATGCATTTTATTGTATTATATACTAACATAACCATTTTTGAGACCTCTAGTTTTTTCTTAACTTGATAGTTTTCATTCTTTTACAAGAACTCTAGCTCCCAGCATGTTAACTTCAGTTCTTATGAAACTAGTAGATTGACTATCACAATTCACATGCAAACTAAGGCATAGAACTTACATGTCACGTATGCAATACACATACTGACTAATTTATGTAACATCATTTTATTTCTTTTTCATGGAAAACGATTATTAAATCATAAATAATTTGGTTTGTTTTTAAAGTTGAGCTTATCCGCTTGCTTGGTATAATATCCATATCTATATCCATAATCCATATCCATAATAATTATAATAAAACATATATAATGTGTCATCACTGAATGTTTGTATACACTATAACTTGATAGTACATATTATTTACGTATATGACATACCTTACTAATTGCTGGTTTATGTAGATTATTTTATGAGTTAAAAATTATGAGACACAAATTAAATTAGATAAAGACTAGAATTTTAAACCATGCAGGCTTTCCCGAGTGGCCACCGAATTGCCCAATGAAGCACACCACCCGGGTTCAATTCCTGGCTATGCTAAATTGTTCAAAAAGGGAGTGTGACTAGAGGGTGTGCATAATGCGCAATTCACCCGGTACCAGGTCCCAGGTCTCGCGCTTGGGGGGGCTTGATTACCCAAGGTTTTACCTTCTATGGGGGAGCCAATGTGCTCATTCATAGAGGGGTTTTCTCGCTTAAAAAAAAAAATAAAGAGTAGAATTTTAAGAACTTGTTTATTATTAATTAGTTTTAGTTATGTTATTTACTGACCCATTCTTTCAAAGAGTTCTAAATTTCGGCTTTTAATTGCATGCATACACATGCCATTATTCTATATCGAAAGCTGCAATAATTTCTTTCTTCCCTAGAAACATAGTTGCCTGGAGCAATTTATGATTTTGTTGGATTCCCTTCCTAATTTAGCTACACATTACCTTATATAAAATCAAAAGCCAGTAATTAGTTGGAGAATATGTTAGCATATATATCGGTTAAGTTTATTAAAAGATCTGCTATAATCTCATTACTTTACTTTCAGTTAGATAACATTGTTAATTCCGTTATACGAGTAGTTCAGGCAAGTAGTACTTTAATTAGTCAACTGTAAATATGTTCAAATAGATTAGATATATATGTCTTCATGGAATGTAGTCAATAAAATAAATACTCCATACAAAAGCTACAGATAGCATAAATTATCGTAAATGCAGTTATTGTATTAATCCTCGTAATCTTTTATGTGTGGGCGTGAAAAGATCCAACGTATGCATATGATGCCTATATGATATAGGTGTAATTAAATAATATACCTATATATATGTAGTTAACTTTTTAAGTAAATTGACGTAGGTAATTAGGCCCGGACAATTGGGTGTATGTGTGTTTGCCGTTCTCAAAAAACATATATCGAGAACCTCTTGAGAGTATACCCGAAGATCTACGCTCTCGGTCTATTTTGCACTATAGCGTGTTATATTACAAATATTCGATTAATTCTCGTTAATGTGCATTACATTTAAATACAAATTAGTTACCTCCAGCACACGATGGCTGTTGAGTGTGAAGAGTTAGAACAAAGAAACAAAGAAACTGAAGTTGTACGGATGACGAGAGATTCTCTCGGATGGTGAGGGGCTTCTCGTTGATCGCGAGGATCCAATTACAGAGGGCGAGGATTTATGTTTCTGGACATAAGTCCCTTGTATGTTTCTGACGAGAGGCTTCTCGTAGAAATGTGTGTTAGTCCCTTTTATGAGTGATTCGTGTATAAAGAGTTAAGAAAGTGAGTTGTAAACACAATTATTATAAATCGTACCAAGATTGCAATTCACAGCTTTCTTGGTCTCTGTAGTGTTTAGGTTTTTCTAGTAAATCTAAAGAGAACTTGAGGAGTGTGTGTTTAGAATCACTAGGTTAGTTGTGACATTGGGTGGCTTTGGTATTTGTGTGATACACAAAGCCTTTACATCGAACACAAGCCCAACAACAGCATCTTTATTATTGGCTCATTATATGAGGCAAAACAATCTCTCCCTTAGATAATGTTTGTTGGAAATAGGAGGTTATGTATATTATTTGTGGAAGAGTGGATTGATGATTTTTAGAAGTTAGATTGATCTTGAAAGCTTTTCTTTTATTGCTTATTGCTTGCTTTGCTTGATTACAAATGAGGGGTGAAGCCCTCTATTTATACTACTCAATGGAGTAGTCTAGATCACTCCATCATCTACTACTATCTAGATATTTCCTAGTATTTCTAGACCTAGATATTTTACAAGATTATTCTACACACATTCTACACACTTTCACTACTACATATTACAAGAAGCTTCTACATAATGGGCTATAATCTTGATCCAAAATATTTGTATACTTGCAAGCCCAAATCTAAAACACATAGCCCAAAATCAAGTTTAGTTTCCAACAGCCCCCCTTAAACTTGATTTCGTCACTCCGAGCATATTCCGTTATCTCTGAAATGTCTCGTGTTTTAGGGGCTTTGTGAAAATATCAGCAACTTGGTCAAGTGACTTCGCGTACTTTATCTGCACCTCTTTATTTGTAACACACTCCCTTATGTAATGGTATTTTGTATCGATGTGTTTGCTTCGATCATGGAAGACTGGATTCTTTGCTAGAGCAATCGCAGACTTGTTATCCACATATATCTCTGTAGGTTCCTTTTGAAAAAACTTAAGCTCATTTAGTAATTTCCTGAGCCATATTGCATGACAGGTGCACGATGTTGCTGCAACAAACTCGGCTTCACACGTTGACAGAGTCACAATGGGTTGCTTCTTCGAGCTCCATGTGAACGCCGTATCTCCCATATAGAACACGAAACTACTCGTACTCTTACGATCATCTTTGTCTCCAACCCAATCACTATCACTGTATCCAACTAGCTTGAAGTGATTAGAAGGCGAATAAAACAGGCCATAGTCAATCGTACCTTTGATGTAGCGAAGTATCCTCTTGGCTGCCTTCAAGTGATTTATTGTAGGTGCTTCCATGTATCGACTTACTAGTCCAACTCCGTAGAGAATATCTGGCCTAGTGCAGGTTAGGTATCTCAGACTTCTAACCAAACTCTTGTATTGTGTTGGGTCCACCAAGTATCCTTCATCATCTTTTGACAATTTGAGATTGCAATCCACCGGTGTGTTCATTGACTTGCATTCATTCATCTTAAACTTCTTGAGCACCTCATTCGCATAACCTTCTTGGGATATGAATATTCCTTCTTTCTTTTGTTTTACCTCGATCCCAAGATAGTAAGCCATAAGTCCAATGTCGGTCATCTCGAACTCCCGAACCATTGCTTTCTTGAACTCCTCAAACATTTTGGGATTACTGCCAGTGAATATCAAGTCATCCACATATATGCACACAATCATAACATCTCCTTCCTTGCTTACTTTGGTATAGAGAGCATGCTCATGTGGGCATTTTGTAAAGCCATTCTGTTGGAAATACTTGTCTATCCTGCTATTCCATGCTCGAGGTGCTTGCTTCAACCCATATAAGGCCCTTTTCAATTTCAGCACCTTATTCTCTTGGCCTTTCACGGTGTATCCCAAAGGTTGTTCTATATAGACTTCTTCTTCTAAGTGGCCATTAAGGAACGCGGATTTGACATCCATTTGATAAATCTTCCAATTATGCTGAGCCGCAAGTGAGATTATTAATCTTATAGTTTCTAGACGAGCGACGGGAGTAAATACTTCTTCATAGTCTATGCCAGCTCGTTGACTATATCCCTTCGCCACCAACCTTGCCTTGTATCTTTCAACTTCACCTTTGGAATTCTTCTTGGCCTTGTACACCCACTTTACACCAATAGCCTTATGCCCTTTTGGAAGTGTAGCAAGATCCCACGTATCATTCTTCTCGATTGCTTGAATCTCCTCGTCCATGGAATGTTTCCACTTTTGGCTTTTTGCTGCATCTTCGTAACTTATTGGCTCAAAATCGGCAAGAAGGCTGAACAATGTTAGATCCTCCATAGGTTGAGTTACCTCGTACAACTCCTCAATGCTCCTTGTGTGATGTTGTAGCCTACTTGATTCTCCTCCTGATGTTGGTGTCACTTCATTAGGTGCAGTGGTTGGAGTACGTGGAGAGTGCGGAGATGGTGTACTAGAAGGTTCTTGAACTTCTAGATATTCTTCGTTCCTTGCAGTACTCTCGAATGGATAAGGGAGAAAGTCGTAGTTCTCCTCTTCGGGAACATTCCAATCCCATGTTGCTTCTTCATCGAACACCACATCTCGACTTGAGATTACTTTACCGGTCTTGGGATTGTATAACTTGTAACCCTTCGAACTTGAGTCATAGCCCACGAATATGAGTTTCTCGCTTTTATCATCGAGCTTCGTCCTCTTCTGATCTGGCACATGAGCATATTCCACACTTCCGAACACTCGAAGGTGTAAGATGCCGGGCTTCCTTCCACTCGAAGCTTCAATGGGCGTTTTGTTCTTGACGCTTCTAGTGGGCGAGCGATTTGCTAGATAGATCGCACAGTCCACTGCCTTAGCCCAAAACTCCTTAGGCATCCTTTTGCTCTTTAACATACTCCGGGCCATATCAAGAATGGTCCTATTTTTTCTTTCCGCAACACCATTTTGTTGAGGTGAATATGGAAGAGTTAGAGGACGTCGTAAGCCATTGTTGTCGCAAAATTCCTTGAATTCCTTGGATGTAAACTCTCCTCCACGATCGGATCTCATCGCCTTTATGGTGAGACCACTTTGATTCTCCACAAACGCTTTAAACTTCTTGAACATTCCAAAAGCTTCCGACTTTTCCTTTAGAAAATAGACCCATGTCTTTCGACTAAAATCATCAATGAATAGAATAAAATATCTATTTTTACCAAAAGATGGTGGGCTTATGGGTCCACACACATCCGTGTGAATAAGTTCTAGAGGTTTCTTCGCTCTACTAGAAGCCTCTATTGGAAAACTGTTTCGGAAGTGCTTTCCTAGAAGACATCCCTCACAAATTTGATCCGGGTGATTAATTGGAGGCAAACCCTTCACCATTCCTTTACTTGATAATAATTTTAAGCCTTCAAAATTTAAGTGCCCGTATCTCATGTGCCAAAACCAAGAATTATCTTTGAAACATGCTTTTAAACATCGTGGAATGTCATGTTGAATATTTAGCAAGAACATCCTATTCGTTGACATTGGCACCTTAGTAATCAAACCTCCTTTTTGGTCTCTTAAAGAAAGAGCACGATAAACTAGGTGTTAACACCGAAATTGTTGTTACCTTGGAAAGGACATAAATTGAGAAACAAACCAAAATGTTAGAATTCATTTAAAATGGAATAGAGGAGAACAAAAAGGAAAATAAAAGCCAAGTGTGGGAAATTTTCACCAAGTTATTCAAAATATATATCACATATTTTTGTACAAATAATTGAAAATACTTTTGTTTTGGACTAAATTAACTGTTTTACCCGATTTACTGTAATGAAAGATGGATCTACACGATGAATCAATTCCATCATTAAAAGGATGTAAAGTCTTCCGAAAAAGACACGCGCTTCTTGATTTAGGTCATGAAGTTGTCGTCCAGACCAGCTGTAGGTTGATGAAAAATCTAGAAAAGTCATCTCTAAAATCAGCAGAAAATCCACGGACCTCAGCATAAAACAGGGTCGCCAAGTGGTCAGATTTATCCTAGCCATGAGAAGGATTTATCTCGTACAATGGGGGGGCACCGTGCAAATTAGCTTGATAAGACTAATGAATCAGATCCCCAGAAAGGATAATCTCCTTAAAGATCAAAAAAATCAGCTTTTAAGACTGATATTACTCAATCCTTGAGATTGACCTTAAAGATTGAGAATTACAAACTCATGGAATTCAATGATATCTAAACTCGAGCTTGAACGAGAAAATATTTTGATCAAAATTACAAACCGATTTGTTTTCTGAAAACCTATTTTCAATGCGTTCATTACCATTGAACGTAAAATCCTAGGAATTCACCTGGAATTCATTAGGTCACCTGAACTAAATCGGGTGTCAACCGTAAGAACGGTGGTTGCATAGCATGGTCAAAGACAAGACCTTGTGCCAGGCCGAAAAATTATAAGGGTGAGCTTTACTATTGCTCCTACCAAGGATAGTAATTGCGTCCGACATGTTATAAACCATAATTAAAAGCATGTCAGGGGACATTGCCTTAACAGTTGCTTGTTCAACGCTTTCCTTTATAACCGGACGGTAGTTTACCAAAAGGTAATATTCGGAGCAAGTATACTGGACGTGTTGCGTTCCTAATACAAGGTTAGTAAGTGGGTGACACAAAACCGCAAGTTTTGAGCTAAAATTTTCAAATATGAAACCCACCAAACCCACAAAAATAATTTGCAAACACCGGTGAAGGGTTATTCCGGAAAACTTATCTAGGGTAAAAGCTAGATTAAATTTTCAAAAAGATCAAATGTTTCCTTAAGGATCTACATTTTCATAGTCATGTGGGACTGTAAACCACATCGTTACTATCATTGTTTATACCGCCGTATCAAAATCACCGATGTATAAAGTGTGAAGAATAAAGAAGTGATTCGTGTGATTTAATTTCAAGTTCTGTATTGCTTGAGGACAAGCAACGTTCAAGTGTGGGGATATTTGATAGTGCTCCAAATGAACATATATTTAGTAGCAATATCCTCCCAATATGTAAATTATTTAGTTGTAATTTTCCTATTGTAAGTTGTAATCGTTTATATTAAATAAGTGCGAAGACAAAAGGCAAAAACGAAGATTTGAAGACACAAACGTCCAAAAAGCTCAAATGTACAAGATACAATTCAAAAGGTTCAATTTATTGATGAGAAACGTCTAAAAATGACAAGAGTACAAGTTACAAAACGCAAAGTACACGATATAAAATAGTACGCAAGGACGTTCGAAAATCCGGAACCGGGACCAGAGTCAACTCTCAACGCTCGACGCAACGGACTAAAAATTACAAGTCAACTATGCACATAAATATAATATAATATTTAAATAATTACTAAAATTATTAATATATTATATTTATTTATATAATCCGTCAATAAACAAAGAGCCAAAGCTGGGTGTACTGGAATTTCAAACTCCGCGACTCGCGGAGTTTGAAGGCAAAAAATGCCGCGAGTTGCGAAGACACCCTGGACTCAAATCTCTATAAAAGGCAACGCAGTTCAACGAAAAAAAATATAATAAATCAATCTCTCTCTATATATGTATACGTAAATATTTATATTTATATTTTAATTTTAATTTTAATTTTAATCCTAATAATAAGGGTATGTTAGCGAATGTTGTAAGGGTGTAAGTCGAAATTCTGTCCGTGTAACGCTACGCTATTTTTAATCATTGTAAGTTATGTTCAACCTTTTTAATTTAATGTCTCGTAGCTAAGTTATTATTATGCTTATTTAAAACGAAGTAATCATGATGTTGGGCTAATTACTAAAATTGGGTAATTGGGCTTTGTACCATAATTGGGGTTTGGACAAAAGAACGACACTTGTGAAAATTAGACTATGGGCTATTAATGGGCTTTATATTTGTTTAACTAAATGATAATTTGTTAATTTTAATATAAAGATTTACAATTGGACGTCCCTATAAATAACCATATACACTCAATCGAACACGATGGGCGGGGTATTTATATGTACGAATAATCATTCATTTAACCGGACACGAGAATGGATTAATAGTCACTAGAATTATTAAAACAGGGGTGAAATTATGTACAAGGACACTTGGCATAATTGATAACAAAGTAGATAAAGACTAGAATTTTAAACCATGCAGGCTTTCCCGAGTGGCCACCGAGTTGCCCAATGAAGCACACCACCCGGGTTCAATTCCTGGCTATGCTAAATTGTTCAAAAAGGGAGTGTGACTAGAGGGTGTGCATAATGCGCAATTCACCCGGTACCAGGTCCCAGGTCTCGCGCTTGGGGGGGCTTGATTACCCAAGGTTTTACCTTCTATGGGGGAGCCAATGTGCTCATTCATAGAGGGGTTTTCTCGCTTAAAAAAAAAAATAAAGAGTAGAATTTTAAGAACTTGTTTATTATTAATTAGTTTTAGTTATGTTATTTACTGACCCATTCTTTCAAAGAGTTCTAAATTTCGGCTTTTAATTGCATGCATACACATGCCATTATTCTATATCGAAAGCTGCAATAATTTCTTTCTTCCCTAGAAACATAGTTGCCTGGAGCAATTTATGATTTTGTTGGATTCCCTTCCTAATTTAGCTACACATTACCTTATATAAAATCAAAAGCCAGTAATTAGTTGGAGAATATGTTAGCATATATATCGGTTAAGTTTATTAAAAGATCTGCTATAATCTCATTACTTTACTTTCAGTTAGATAACATTGTTAATTCCGTTATACGAGTAGTTCAGGCAAGTAGTACTTTAATTAGTCAACTGTAAATATGTTCAAATAGATTAGATATATATGTCTTCATGGAATGTAGTCAATAAAATAAATACTCCATACAAAAGCTACAGATAGCATAAATTATCGTAAATGCAGTTATTGTATTAATCCTCGTAATCTTTTATGTGTGGGCGTGAAAAGATCCAACGTATGCATATGATGCCTATATGATATAGGTGTAATTAAATAATATACCTATATATATGTAGTTAACTTTTTAAGTAAATTGACGTAGGTAATTAGGCCCGGACAATTGGGTGTATGTGTGTTTGCCGTTCTCAAAAAACATATATCGAGAACCTCTTGAGAGTATACCCGAAGATCTACGCTCTCGGTCTATTTTGCACTATAGCGTGTTATATTACAAATATTCGATTAATTCTCGTTAATGTGCATTACATTTAAATACAAATTAGTTACCTCCAGCACACGATGGCTGTTGAGTGTGAAGAGTTAGAACAAAGAAACAAAGAAACTGAAGTTGTACGGATGACGAGAGATTCTCTCGGATGGTGAGGGGCTTCTCGTTGATCGCGAGGATCCAATTACAGAGGGCGAGGATTTATGTTTCTGGACATAAGTCCCTTGTATGTTTCTGACGAGAGGCTTCTCGTAGAAATGTGTGTTAGTCCCTTTTATGAGTGATTCGTGTATAAAGAGTTAAGAAAGTGAGTTGTAAACACAATTATTATAAATCGTACCAAGATTGCAATTCACAGCTTTCTTGGTCTCTGTAGTGTTTAGGTTTTTCTAGTAAATCTAAAGAGAACTTGAGGAGTGTGTGTTTAGAATCACTAGGTTAGTTGTGACATTGGGTGGCTTTGGTATTTGTGTGATACACAAAGCCTTTACATCGAACACAAGCCCAACAACAGCATCTTTATTATTGGCTCATTATATGAGGCAAAACAATCTCTCCCTTAGATAATGTTTGTTGGAAATAGGAGGTTATGTATATTATTTGTGGAAGAGTGGATTGATGATTTTTAGAAGTTAGATTGATCTTGAAAGCTTTTCTTTTATTGCTTATTGCTTGCTTTGCTTGATTACAAATGAGGGGTGAAACCCTCTATTTATACTACTCAATGGAGTAGTCTAGATCACTCCATCATCTACTACTATCTAGATATTTCCTAGTATTTCTAGACCTAGATATTTTACAAGATTATTCTACACACATTCTACACACTTTCACTACTACATATTACAAGAAGCTTCTACATAATGGGCTATAATCTTGATCCAAAATATTTGTATACTTGCAAGCCCAAATCTAAAACACATAGCCCAAAATCAAGTTTAGTTTCCAACAGCCCCCCTTAAACTTGATTTCGTCACTCCGAGCATATTCCGTTATCTCTGAAATGTCTCGTGTTTTAGGGGCTTTGTGAAAATATCAGCAACTTGGTCAAGTGACTTCGCGTACTTTATCTGCACCTCTTTATTTGTAACACACTCCCTTATGTAATGGTATTTTGTATCGATGTGTTTGCTTCGATCATGGAAGACTGGATTCTTTGCTAGAGCAATCGCAGACTTGTTATCCACATATATCTCTGTAGGTTCCTTTTGAAAAAACTTAAGCTCATTTAGTAATTTCCTGAGCCATATTGCATGACAGGTGCACGATGTTGCTGCAACAAACTCGGCTTCACACGTTGACAGAGTCACAATGGGTTGCTTCTTCGAGCTCCATGTGAACGCCGTATCTCCCATATAGAACACGAAACTACTCGTACTCTTACGATCATCTTTGTCTCCAACCCAATCACTATCACTGTATCCAACTAGCTTGAAGTGATTAGAAGGCGAATAAAACAGGCCATAGTCAATCGTACCTTTGATGTAGCGAAGTATCCTCTTGGCTGCCTTCAAGTGATTTATTGTAGGTGCTTCCATGTATCGACTTACTAGTCCAACTCCGTAGAGAATATCTGGCCTCGTGCAGGTTAGGTATCTCAGACTTCTAACCAAACTCTTGTATTGTGTTGGGTCCACCAAGTATCCTTCATCATCTTTTGACAATTTGAGATTGCAATCCACCGGTGTGTTCATTGACTTGCATTCATTCATCTTAAACTTCTTGAGCACCTCATTCGCATAACCTTCTTGGGATATGAATATTCCTTCTTTCTTTTGTTTTACCTCGATCCCAAGATAGTAAGCCATAAGTCCAATGTCGGTCATCTCGAACTCCCGAACCATTGCTTTCTTGAACTCCTCAAACATTTTGGGATTACTGCCAGTGAATATCAAGTCATCCACATATATGCACACAATCATAACATCTCCTTCCTTGCTTACTTTGGTATAGAGAGCATGCTCATGTGGGCATTTTGTAAAGCCATTCTGTTGGAAATACTTGTCTATCCTGCTATTCCATGCTCGAGGTGCTTGCTTCAACCCATATAAGGCCCTTTTCAATTTCAGCACCTTATTCTCTTGGCCTTTCACGGTGTATCCCAAAGGTTGTTCTATATAGACTTCTTCTTCTAAGTGGCCATTAAGGAACGCGGATTTGACATCCATTTGATAAATCTTCCAATTATGCTGAGCCGCAAGTGAGATTATTAATCTTATAGTTTCTAGACGAGCGACGGGAGTAAATACTTCTTCATAGTCTATGCCAGCTCGTTGACTATATCCCTTCGCCACCAACCTTGCCTTGTATCTTTCAACTTCACCTTTGGAATTCTTCTTGGCCTTGTACACCCACTTTACACCAATAGCCTTATGCCCTTTTGGAAGTGTAGCAAGATCCCACGTATCATTCTTCTCGATTGCTTGAATCTCCTCGTCCATGGAATGTTTCCACTTTTGGCTTTTTGCTGCATCTTCGTAACTTATTGGCTCAAAATCGGCAAGAAGGCTGAACAATGTTAGATCCTCCATAGGTTGAGTTACCTCGTACAACTCCTCAATGCTCCTTGTGTGATGTTGTAGCCTACTTGATTCTCCTCCTGATGTTGGTGTCACTTCATTAGGTGCAGTGGTTGGAGTACGTGGAGAGTGCGGAGATGGTGTACTAGAAGGTTCTTGAACTTCTAGATATTCTTCGTTCCTTGCAGTACTCTCGAATGGATAAGGGAGAAAGTCGTAGTTCTCCTCTTCGGGAACATTCCAATCCCATGTTGCTTCTTCATCGAACACCACATCTCGACTTGAGATTACTTTACCGGTCTTGGGATTGTATAACTTGTAACCCTTCGAACTTGAGTCATAGCCCACGAATATGAGTTTCTCGCTTTTATCATCGAGCTTCGTCCTCTTCTGATCTGGCACATGAGCATATTCCACACTTCCGAACACTCGAAGGTGTAAGATGCCGGGCTTCCTTCCACTCCAAGCTTCAATGGGCGTTTTGTTCTTGACGCTTCTAGTGGGCGAGCGATTTGCTAGATAGATCGCACAGTCCACTGCCTTAGCCCAAAACTCCTTAGGCATCCTTTTGCTCTTTAACATACTCCGGGCCATATCAAGAATGGTCCTATTTTTTCTTTCCGCAACACCATTTTGTTGAGGTGAATATGGAAGAGTTAGAGGACGTCGTAAGCCATTGTTGTCGCAAAATTCCTTGAATTCCTTGGATGTAAACTCTCCTCCACGATCGGATCTCATCGCCTTTATGGTGAGACCACTTTGATTCTCCACAAACGCTTTAAACTTCTTGAACATTCCAAAAGCTTCCGACTTTTCCTTTAGAAAATAGACCCATGTCTTTCGACTAAAATCATCAATGAATAGAATAAAATATCTATTTTTACCAAAAGATGGTGGGCTTATGGGTCCACACACATCCGTGTGAATAAGTTCTAGAGGTTTCTTCGCTCTACTAGAAGCCTCTATTGGAAAACTGTTTCGGAAGTGCTTTCCTAGAAGACATCCCTCACAAATTTGATCCGGGTGATTAATTGGAGGCAAACCCTTCACCATTCCTTTACTTGATAATAATTTTAAGCCTTCAAAATTTAAGTGCCCGTATCTCATGTGCCAAAACCAAGAATTATCTTTGAAACATGCTTTTAAACATCGTGGAATGTCATGTTGAATATTTAGCAAGAACATCCTATTCGTTGACATTGGCACCTTAGTAATCAAACCTCCTTTTTGGTCTCTTAAAGAAAGAGCACAATTTATCATGTGAATATCATAGCCTTTCTCTAAGAGTTGTCCAATACTCAGTATATTCGTCTTCATATTAGGCACATAATACACGTTAGAGATAAATTGATGCCTTCCATTTTTCAAGCGGATGAGAATCTTACCTTTGCCTTTAACCGGGACTTTAGAGGAATCTCCAAAGGTGATATTTCCACTAATTACCTCGTCTAACTCCACAAACATGTTTTTGTCACCGCACATATGGTTGCTTGCACCCGTGTCGAGATACCACAAATTTGATTCTCCGTTATCTTCACCTTTGCATGCTAGTAACAAAGTGTTTTTCATGGCTTCGGTATCTTCTTGCACTAAATTTGCTCTTTCTTGCACGTAATTGTTTGATTTCTCGCATTCCGAAGCATAGTGGCCAAATTTATGACAATTATAGCATTTGGTTTGAGAATTGTCATACCTTGGCCTTCTACTTGTGTAGCCTCTCCCGCGACCTCTTGTCGGGTGAAAATTTTGACTTCTTTCTTCATTTCTGTAAGAACTATAACCTCCACGTTTGATATATCCTTGTCCTCGTCCTCGGCCACGTACTTGACCACGACCTCATTGACTCGTTTGATGAGTCTTTTCACTGCTCTCTTCCTTGAAAGACAGTTTTGCTTGTAAAGCTTGCTCCAATGGCTCCTTATTATTCTTATTGAACCTCTCTTCATGGGCTTGTAGTGAACCCATGAGTTCATCGATAGTCATTGATTCTAGATCTTTAGATTCTTCGATGGCTACGACTATATAGTCGAATTTCGAATCTAATGATCTAAGAATCTTCTCAATGACTCTTACATCACTTAGAGTTTCACCATTCCTCTTTAATTGATTGACAATCGCCAAGACTCTTGTAAAATAATCGGAAATTGATTCTGAGTCTTTCTTATTTAAGGATTCGAACTCACCTCGTAGTGTTTGTAGTCGAACCTTTCTTGGATGATGGAAAGAGCCTTTTGATCGTTCGTCTTCATTAATTTTTTCTCCTTGCCGAGAGGACCTTTTTCTGCAGGTTCCTCATAGCCTTCCTCCACAATCTCCCATAAGTCTTGTCCACCTAGGAAGGTCTTCATTTGGATGCTCCATCAATCATAATTATCCTTTGTGAGGCGAGGAAACGTGATGACATTGTTAGCCATCATCTTGTCGAACCAAGCTCTTGATACCAATTTGTTAGAAATAGGAGGTTATGTATATTATTTGTGGAAGAGAGGATTGATGATTTAGAAGTTTGATTGATCTTGAAGGCTTTGTTTATTACTTGATTTGCTTATTGAATTTCTTTGTTGCTTGATTACAAATGAGGGGTGAAGCCCTCTATTTATACTACTCAATGGAGTAGTCTAGATCACTCCATCATCTACTACTATCTAGATATTTCCTAGTATTTCTAGACCTAGATATTTTACAAGATTATTCTACACACATTCTACACACTTTCACAACTACATATTACAAGAAGCTTCTATATAATGGGCTATAATCTTGATCCAAAATATTTGTATACTTGCAAGCCCAAATCTAAAACACATAGCCCAAAATCAAGTTTAGTTTCCAACAATGTTGTGGCTAGATCTAGTCACGAATAAAAGTACATACAAAACCTACACTATTACAGACTGCTAATTCCTTATAATCTATCCCTTGGTATCGGTTGTGCATGCTTTGTAGATGATGATCTTGAATTCTTGAAATTTTAATCTTCGCGGTCTTTGAATGATCTTGAAAGACTCGTCACTTCTGAATTTGTTCACAGATGAACCTTTCAATCTTCTTCTTTGGAGACTTGTACTTTCTTGAGCATTTCTTGGATATTACTTTCGAAATTTGACGATACACTGCAGAAGCTCTGAGTAGTTGATTTTAGCTTTGAAAAACGTGTCTTGAGTTAACATTTGTTCAGGAATCCGTGGATTTTGGAAGAAATAAGATGAATGCATGGTAGTCTCTAAAGCTTTGGTGTTTGACTCCGATAATATAACAATCTCCCATGATGAGTAATAACCTGCGTTGATCACTTGATAAAGACGTTGAATCATCTTTAACTTCTTGATAAATTCTTTAAATTTTGAGTGTTGAGGGTTTTTTAAGGTTTACTGAGAAAATCCTTGAAGTACATTTGGAGACTTGATTTTCACTCAAAACATCTTTACAACCCGAAAAAAATGTTCCAAAAATGGATTTGTGGACTCCGTCGTGGGAATAGCTGCTTCTTTCTTACTTGATAGGGGGCTACCATTCACCAGCGCAAACTAAAAGTTCTCTCCGAATAGATATAACTTAACTACAACATTTTTTTGAGAATGATGATTTGTGTGTTGCAAAAGGGAGTGTCCGAGAGTTGAGAGGATTAAGTCTTGATGTTTTTAAAAAACCTTTTGTTCCTTCTAAGATGTAGAAACTTCATTAATTCCCTTTGGTCACCCTCAAACAGACGCAGTTGTGTTGATGTATTTTAAGTATGGTCATCCTTGAGCGAATAGACTAAGAAGCTACACGTCTATGTTGTACACCTAGGTTGTTCAGAACACTCGAAAACTGATGTCACATGAGCATATGTGACCATATAGACTCACTCACGTGAGAGGCATGACTCACGCGCGCATAAGTGACTCACATGCTTATGTGAGTCAGTGGACATATGCGCGTATGTGAGTCTCACACAAGTATATTGATGTTATGCGAGGCGTATATGAAATAGTGTATATTTTACTAGGAAAAACTATTAAATACGATACAATTTTATACAAGATATTTATTTATTTATAGAATGGATATACTTAAACCTTGCTACAACACTTATAGGCAGTGTACCTAATCATACAGTAGTGTAGTTTTTGGTAAGTCCGGTTCGTTCCACAGGGAAATCTTTTAAACAAAGCTTAACGCTATATTAGTTTTAATTTATAAAAATACAAATATATATATAAGTAATATTATTATTATAAAAAGGGGTTTTTACCGTTTAATGACCAGTTTGTCAATTTTTAAAACTTAGTCGCAGTTAAAACCTAATGTAAAATAATAAATAAATAAAAGAGTTAATTTAAAGCGTAAAATAAATAACGATAATGAAATTGCAATAAATAAAAGTGCGATGAAACAAAATTGTGATAATTAAAAAGTATGATAATTGAAAGTGCAATTAAATACAATGACAATAAATAAAAATGTAATAATTAGAAGTGCAATTAAATATGAAAATAAAGGAATTATGCTTATTTAAACTTCCGTAATCATGATGTTTGACGTGTTGATTTTAGTTTATTCCCATGGGTTAATTGTTCTTTATCCTGGATTATTCAATATGTCCGTCTGGTTTTTGTCCATAACAGTCCATCAGTCATAAATATAAAGTGCGAGTGTCCTCGTCAAATTATCCTTATACCCGAAGTCAAATATTCCAACTAATTGGGGACTTAAACTGTAACAAGGTTTTAATACTTTGTTTAATAATTACATCAGGATATCGACTGCGTGTAACCCAAGGTTTTAATACTTTGTTATCAATTATGCCAAGTGTCCTTGTACATAATTTCACCCTTGTTTTAATAAGTCTATTAACTATTAATCCATTCCCGTGTCCGGTTAAATGAACGATTATTCGTACATATAAATATCCCGCCCATCGTGTCCGATTGAGTGTATATGGTTATTTATAGGTATGTCCAATTGTAATATTTATATTAAAATTAACAAACTATCATTTAGTTAAACAAATATAAAGCCCATTAATAGCCCATAGTCTAATTTCCAGAAGTGTCGTTCTTTTGTCCAAACCCCAATTATGGTACAAAGCCCAATTACCCAATTTTAATATTTTTAGCCCAACATCATGATTATTTCGGTATTAAATAATCATAATAATAACTTAGCTACGAGACATTAATGTAAAAAGGTTGAACATAACTTACAATGATTAAAAATAGCGCAGCGTTACACGGACAGAATTTCGACTTACACCGTTACAACATTCGCTAACATACCCTTATTATTAGAAATTAAAATTAAAATTAAAATTAAAATTAAAATTAAAATTAAAATTAAAATATAATATATATATATATATATATATATATATATATATATATATATATATATATATATATATATATATATATATATATATATATATATATATATATATCGTATGATGAATGAAGAGAAAAAGATGTGTTTTTGAGTCCAAAACTCGCGAACTTTATAGGACAGGCCTGGAAAAAGGGCTCGTGCGATCGCATGAGTTTTGCTCCTCCAGCTCATGCGATCGCATGGCCAGCTGGGGAGGCTCACATGTTGTTGTTTTCTTCTGCCGACGGTTTTTATAATATAATATATATATTAATTTTAAGAATTAATTATATATTATATTATATTCATGTGAATAGTTGACTTGTAATTTTTAGTCCGTTGAGTCGAGCGTTGAGAGTTGACTTTAGTCCCGGTTCCGGATTTTCGAACGTCCTTGCGTATAATTTAATATCTTGTACTTTGCGTTTCGCGTCTTGTACTCTTGTAATTTTGAGACGTTTCTCATCAATAATTGGAACCTCTTTGATTGTATTTTGTACTTTTAAGCTTTTTGGTCGTTTGCATCTTCAATTCGTCGAATCTGTCTTTTGTCTTCACCTTTTATTATTTAAACGAATATCACTTGTAAATAGAACTGTTGCAACTAAAAGCTTGTCTTTCTTGAGGGATAATGCTATGAAATATATGTTCGTTTTTAGCATTATCATATATATATATATATATGTGTGTGTGTATGTGTGTGTGTATATATATATATATATATATATATATATATATATATATTGTTTGTGTGTGTGTTAGGTTAAGCATTCCACCTACTGTAGCTGCGGCTGTAGAAGCTTGAGAGTGCGATAATGCTTGATTAAACCCTGGAACACCTATGTTTCTCTATTTGGACCTTATGTAATCATTGTGTAATCATTCATCATTTAATAAAATCATTATGTTAACATTGATTCAGGGTGTATTGTTTCCATCTTGTATCTTGTTCTTGTTCGTTTTGTATGATTGATGCATAAGACCTTTAATCTTTGAGATAAAATGGCTAGAGTTGTGTGTGTGTGTTTTAGGAAAGACTTGGTTTGTATTAAGATTCCATCGAAGATATCTAGAGAGCTCAGTCCTAGGGGGAATCTTGCTGCTATGGTTCTATGGGTAGCAATTTCACGTACCCTGATATGTTATATATCTTGTATCGAGGTTTTATGAAAACAGTTGCAGGTACATAACTACTATATCTCACTCACCTAAACATGTAAATGTTTAGAGGGAGTTAAAGATTACGCTAACATGTTTGATGTGGATCAACATGCTCATGTTACAACAAGTTGAAAAGATCACACTTATGAATCTCTTATGATATCTGGAAGGACTTGGCTGTTGCAAGAATACAGAAAACTCGTATTGGTTGTAAACATCCTAGTTAGATGACAAACTAAGACTCGGAACAACAAACCTAGGCTTGTCTGCATTTGTAACGACCCGACTTTTTCGACTTGCTTTTGTGCCTTGGATTTTAGCGAAACTGCGTATTTGTGCGTACTGTGTTACTTTATACTCTGTAACTTGATATACGTGGTTTACTTCTAATTATATGTTAAAACGTGCCTTAGAGTACGTAGGATACTTAACTTGATCATTGGAAGCCTTTATAACCGTTAGTGTTACTTGCCGTTACGAATAAACCGCGGACTGCGCGCACATTTGACTTTTGTCGTAACCGGAATATTTGGACAGCGAAATATTAATTATTATTTTATAATAATAATTACTTGGGCCTTTGGATGCTTAATTTTATTTATTTAATTGCTAGAGCCTAATAGTTAGTCTTGTTGGACTTTCTACCTTTTTGGACCTTAGCCCACCCTACACTAGCTAGTGGCCCAATTAATTAGCCCAAGTATTATTACTAGTGACCCATAATAATAAAATAAATAAATAAATAATTAATGAGTCATACTACCATAATGGATAAGGATTATCAATTTTGTCACATGGGATTCTAGCATAAGGACACACTTTAGACACCATTAGCCAAAAAGCAACACTTTGTCTCCCCCTCCCCTCTAAAACCGTCGGCCACCAAAGCCACCATGGCCTTGTCCATGTCATCAATCCTTGTCATTTTATTTGCTTATAAATACTAGTCATTTGCCTCTCATTCCAACACTTGATCATTTGGTTTTTACACACACTTGTTCTTTCTTTCTTTCCTTTCTAGTATCACTTGTAAGTTTTCTTTTTCTTCCTCTTTTCCTTATAATTTTCGTGTACCATCATCATCATTATATGAAGATCAAGTTCCATTTAGCTTTGATCTTGGTTACATCTTGTTGATTCAAGCATGAATCCTTCAAGAACATTGAAGATTCAAGCTTTCTAGCTTTAAATCTTCACCTACTTTGTAGATTCATCTTTCTTTTACTTTAATCTTGTTATTTTGTGATAAAGATTCAAACTTTTGTTTGTAATCTTCATGCATCTTCAAGATCCAAGCTTTATGCTTCAAGATCTTCAAGAACAATTAAGATGCAAGCTTTCTAGCTTGAATCTTCATATCTTTTTGTTAGATCTAAGTTCTTTTTGCTTTGATCATATTGTTTTGTGAAAAAGATTCAAACTTTTATTTGTAATCTTCATGTATCTTCAAGATCCAAGCTTTATGCTTTAAGATCTTCAAGAACACTTAAAGGTTCAAGCTTTCTAGCTTTGCAACCTTGTAACTTGTGTGAAATGGATCCAAGCTCTATAGCTTAGGGTTCCATCACCTCTTTTGACTTGGATTGTGCTTATACTTGTTGAATTGATGTAAAGTTTGTAACTTTGTTATAAATAGGACTTGTAATTGTGTTAAGACTAAGGATATGATGTAACTTTGGTTCATCATCCATCTAAGACTCTTAAATGAGTTGTGTTACCACTTGGTCTTAATATATTGTGTATTGATGGTAGAATCTTGGTCAAAAGTGATGCTAAACCATCAACGAGTTGTACACTTGAAGCTACAAGCATCAAGGATGAGAACTGTGATGAGCATCAAGCACCAAAAACCCCACCAGAGCACTTGTCCACTGATTTTCATATCTGATCAGACTACCTGGGCTACTGGAAAGTAGATTTTCAGATAGTTCGGTTCGAGTAGATGATTTTCCGTTTAGGCCTCGTCTTAATCCGAGTTACGGTTTAGGATTTATGGCCCTCAAAGAGTCACTACACCCTATTAACGTTGTGCTGAAATTTCTGACCTACTCGCACTTAAACCATCGCCACGGTCAAACAAAGATGAGTTAGGTTATGAACCTATGGCCAGCTGTTAGGGGACTCATATACGGAGCCATAGCCACTGACTATGCATCTTTTCAATTTACGTAGAGGTCGTAGCAGCTGACCGAACTCAGCCTATTGTTTCGATCTCTATTCTTGTTGAACTTACTTAGCTTTTATGTTAATGAACGATGATGATGATGACACTTAAACTTATTTTATGCACTATTAGAATTTATAAAGACAACCTACTGACCTAGTAACCTTTGATTTAGGTTGACGACCTTTCGGACCGACTTACTACTTGCGTACTTTCATTACCGACTTTACCGCTTTTATCACTGTGAGTTATAGCATCCCTTTTTACCACTTTTACTATTTTTGTGACTGAGAATACATGCGCTTTTTACGTTTTACATACTAGGCACGAGTACTTAAACTTTATATGTGTGTGGGTTATACAACGGCATAAACATTCCCCTTAGCACGGTAACGTTTAGTCATTGGTCTTTGAACCAGTGAACGCGAATCTTAGATATGGATCCATAGGGTTTGACATCCCCACTCAGGCTATTCGTGCTAGCATTTAACGGGTGTTTAATACTTTGTGAACATACGCACTCGCCAAGTGTACTTTCAGGGGGTTATAAACGTTAAGTCTAGTTACCGGGTGCCCACGGTTATACATATACTTTTCATATTGTTTGTTACACTGAAATCCCGTGGCCTACCTTACGTTATTGTTACAACTTAAACTATAGCTCACCAACATTCGTGTTGACTTTTAAGCGTGTATTTCTCAGGTGCCTAGAGGTTTATTGCTTCCGCTGTTAGACTTGATGTCATGCTGTTAGATTTGCTGTCTTGCTGTTAAGGACCTGCTATTTTGTTATCCGCTGCATTACTAGAGATGTCTCATTCATGGAACTTTTCTGTTGCATTCATAGTTTATGTTAATTTCAAACAATGGCTTTGTAATGACCTTAGGGTCAAATAATTATGTTTATGCTCCTATTCGTAGGATGCGCGCTATCTTTTGTAAAACGTTATCTTTTATGAATGCAAACTGGTTTTCAAACAACATGTAGTATTCAATAATCGTACACGATGGTTTTGTACGGGGCATCACATTTGGTATCAGAGCATTGGTTGTAGGGAATTAGGTTGCATTAGTGAGTCTAGACCGAACCTAAGTAGGATTCACTAATAGGTCTAATCTACAACTTGCTAGTTTACTTGTTTCTGCGAGACTTACTGCATGCTACTGCTTACTTTTACTGCTATGTGATCTTACTGCATACTATTGCTTATCTTCACTGTCATGCTAACTTATTGTATGCTTATTTTCGCTATTGCATGATTACTATCTGCTTTCACATGTTATTTCTGTTTAGCACTATTATTATTACTACCATGCTAGGTTGCTGTAGTGCCTAATACATGCTTGCTTTATGACTTACTGACATGGAAAAGTTATTTTTCCCTATTAAGATGTCGGATATTCCACCTGTCATCATTTTGGGCAGCGATTCAGACTCGTCAGCCACCTCACCTACTGCTGCTACTGACACACAGGTCCAGTTAACCAGTGACCCCGGTGCTTCATCCTCCAGAACCAGCAGCCGTACGCCTGCCCCAGTGGTTACCTCAGGCGGAGCCCAGGACCCCCCGGAGATTCCAGCTCTATTTGCCCCAGGACCCTCGGAGCCACAGCCCTGCTCCGGTGGTGTCATGATTCCTGGGGAATGTTCCGTTCCATAATGAGCATAACCATTGGTGCCGACGCCTTCCTGATGGATGTGTTATACCGATCCCACCCTTCAGATACCGGATCATGACTACCGGTCGCCGATCGCCGCCACCTCCAGCTGTTTTCGACGATTCATCATCTGAAGACTCATCCACAGACGACACTAGTGACGATGACTCCGAAGTGGAAGACCCTGATGATGCACCTGTACAGCCACCCTCCACCCCGCCTAAGAAGCGGTACCGTTTCGATGGCACCGTTATTCCGGGGATCAACGGAGGTCGAGCGTTCACTAACGCACATGGTCAGCGTCGTAGGGTTACCGCCCGTAAGCGGGTTGTGCCTTAATCTGCTGATCCTTTCGTGCGTAAGCCTTACCGCTTTGCAGCCTCTACTTCTGGAGCCGGATCATCTGCACCACCGGCACCACATGCACCAGCCGCACCGCCTACTCTGCCAGCCCCTCCCTCTGTCGAGGAACTAGCAAGGGAAGTGGAGATCCTTCGTACTCGGGTAACTGAGCTCGAGGATCAGATGTCCCACGTAATGGACATCCTTTACCCACCGTCACCATAGGGCTTTGTAGTAGATTTCATTATGTAATCTCGTTTGTAGTTCATGTTTTACTTATGTATTGTACGAACCTAAGCGAATGTATGCAACTCTTTATTAATGAATGGAACTTTGTATTGTTTAATTCTTGCACAGTGTTCTATTTACATTACTGTATGTTGGTTTTGCGGTATTTGTGCCTGGTTGCGTTACTTAATTGGCATGCGTTGTGTTGTTCCTCTGTTTACCATATACTATATATATTAAATGCTGGATTTTGACTAAAGTCAAAATTTCTGTTTAGAAGAGCAATGGTTAACGGAAGAGCAGCACCCACAGCAGCACAAATTGAGGAAATGATTGCGGAACGAGTAGCTGCAGCCATGGAAAATGTCATTCCCCCAGCCCCACCGGTTAACCAGAACGTCCAGAACGGTTGCACTTACAAAGAGTTCCAAAGCTGCAAGCCCCACAACTTTAGCGGCACTGAAGGGCCAGGTGGTTTGACTAGGTGGTTTGAAAAATTGGAAGCTGTGTTCCGCATCAGCAACTGCTCATAGGCGAAAAAAACCAAGTATGCCTCATGTACACTGTCAGACGGCGCCCTAACCTGGTGGAACACACTGGCTCAAGCTAAGGGTATTGATGAGCCTTATGCCATCCCGTGAGAAGAATTCAAGGGGGCCATGATCAAAGAGTACTTTCCCAGGACAGAGATACTGAAGATGGAGGCTGAGTTCTGGGAGTTAAAGGTTGTGGGCAACGATCTTGATGGTTACAACCGTAGGTATCTGGAATTAGCGCTGATGTATCCCACGATGGTCACCCCGGAATTTAAGAGAATGGAACGCTACTTATGGGGACTTCCCAAGTCCATTCAAGAAAATGTCACCTCTTCTAATCCACCCAACGTCCCGGCAGCTATGCGAATGGCGCATACCCTTATGAACCAAATTATTAGCAAAGAACCGGAGAAGGGTAAATCCGAATCAGGAGCCAGTGGTGAGAAGCGTAAGTGAGACTACAACAACAAGGGGAGAACCTATGATCAAACCCCCGCTAAGAGGCCTAACGACAGAAGGAACCCCAACCCGAACACTAGTTCGAACCCCAACTACAAGGGTAGTCTACCACAGTGCAAGAGGTGCTACAAGCACCATACCGGGTACTGTAATGCGGTCTGTGAAAAATACAACAGAATCGGGCACGTTGGCAAGAACTGCAAGATTCCCATTCCAGCTGTGAGGATAAACCAAAATGGGCCAAGGAAATGCTATGAGTGTGAACAGCAGGGCCACTTTAGGAATGATTGCTCCAATAAAAAGAAGGACGGCGGACCACCGCGTGGTAGAGCTTTCAACGTTAATACAAGGGATGCACGTGAGAACCCCGACTTAGTTACAGGTATATTCACAATCAACAAACTATTAGCCTCTGTCCTATTTGATACTGGTGCCGATAGAAGCTATGTCTGTAGAAACTTTTGCTCTAAGATAGATTGGTCATTAGTGCCTTTAGAGGAGAATATGCTAGTAGAAGTAGCCAATGGGAAACTTGAGAAAGTTGACCAAGTTGGACGAGGAGCTATTATTAACATAGCTGGCGTGGATTTCGAAATTGACTTAATACCTATCAAATTGGGGAGTTTTGACGTGATTGTCGGTATGGACTGGTTGACCAAAGTAAAGGCCGACATTATCTGTGGAGATAAAGCACTTCGTATACCACAAGGAGACGGTGAGCCACTGACTATTTACGGAGAGAGATGTAACTCGAAGCTGAACCTCATTAGTTGTATGAAAGCGCAGAAGATCATGAAGAAGGGACGACTTGCTGTTTTAGCACACGTGAAGGCTTTAGAAACAGAGGAGAAGAGTGTGAATGATGTACGGATCGTGAATGAATTCCCCGATGTCTTTCCGGAAGAACTGCCTGGATTACCGCCACCGAGAGCCATGGAGTTTCAAATCGATCTAGTGCCGGGAGCTGCACCCGTAGCTCGCGCACCTTATCGTCTGGCACCTTCAGAACTGCAAGAATTACGGAGTCAACTGCAGGAATTGCTCGACCGAGGGTTTATCCAACCGAGCTCGTCGCCTTGGGGTGCACCTGTTTTATCCGTAAAGAAGAAGGATGGATCCTTCCGTATGTGTATCGACTACCGCGTACTCAACAAATTTACGATCAAGAATCGATATCCTCTTCCCCGAATTGACGATCTTTTTGATCAGCTACAAGGATCAAGTTTGTACTCTCAGATCAATTTGCGATCCGGTTATCACCAGTTGAGAGTGAAAGAGAGTGATGTGATGAAGACTGCGTTTAGAACCCGCTATGGTCATTACGAGTTTCTCGTGATGCCGTTCGGATTAACCAACGCACCAGCCGTGTTCATGGACCTCATGTGAAATGTCCCGTTCATATTGATTATAAACGTTCCATATTAATTGATTTCGTTGCGAGGTTTTGACCTCTATATGAGACGTTTTTCAAACACTGCATTCATTTTTAAAAAAATCATAACCTTTATTTTATCAATAAAGGTTTCAAAAGCATTACGTAGATTATCAAATAATGATAATCTAAAATATACTGTTTACACACGACCATTACATAATGGTTTACAATAGAAATATATTACATCGACATATGTTTCTTGAATGCAGTTTTTACACAATATCATACAAAAATGTACTCCAAATCTTGTCCTTATTTTAGTATGCAACAGCGGAAGCTCTTAGTATTCACCTGAGAATAAACATGCTTTAAACGTCAACAAAAATGTTGGTGAGTTATAGGTTTAACCTATATATATATATATATATATATATATATATATATATATATATATATATATATATATATATATATATATATATCAAATCGTAACAATAGACCACAAGATTTCATATTTCAATACACATCCCATACATAGAGATAAAAATCATTCATATGGTGAACACCTGGTAACCGACATTAACAAGATGCATATTTAAGAATATCCCCATCATTCCGGGACACCCTTCGGATATGATATAAATTTCGAAGTACTAAAGCATCCGGTACTTTGGATGGGGTTTGTTAGGCCCAATAGATCTATCTTTAGGATTCGCGTCAATTAGGGTGCCTAATTCTTAGATTACCGGACTTAATAAAAAGGGGCATATTCGATTTCGATAATTCAACCATAGAATGTAGTTTCACGTACTTGTGTCTATTTTGTAAATCATTTATAAAACCTGCATTTATTCTCATCCCAAAAATATTAGATTTTAAAAGTGGGACTATAACTCACTTTCACAGATTTTTTACTTCGTCGGGAAGTAAGACTTGGCCACTGGTCGATTCACGAACCTATAACAAATATGTACATATATATCAAAGTATGTTCAAAATATATTTACAACACTTTTAATACATTTTGATGTTTTAAGTTTATTAAGTCAGCTGTCCTCGTTAGTAACCTACAACTAGTTGTCCACAGTTAGATGTACAGAAATAAATCGATATATATTATCTTGAATCAATCCACTACCCAGTGTATACATATCTCAGTATTGATCACAACTCAAACTATATATATTTTGGAATCAACCTCAACCCTGTATAGCTAACTCCAACATTCACATATAGAGTGTCTATGGTTGTTCCGAAATATATATAGATGTGTCGACATGATAGGTCGAAACATTGTATACGTGTCTATGGTATCTCAAGATTACAAAATATACAATACAAGTTGATTAAGTTATGGTTGGAATAGATTTGTTACCAATTTTCACGTAGCTAAAATGAGTAGTTTTTACCAATTTTGTTTTGCTCGCCATTTCTTCGTTTCTAATCCGTTTTGAGTGATTTAAGCGGCCACAATTTTGTATTGAACTTGACTTTATGAAACTAAACAGAAAAGGTATAGGTTTATAGTTAGAAATATAAGTTACAAGTTGTTTTTGAAAGAGGTAGTCATTTCCGTCGAAAGAACGACATCTTGATGACTGTTTTGAAAAACATACTTTCACTTTGAGTTTAACCATGATTTTTGGATATGGTTTCATGTTCATAAGAAAAATCATTTTCCCAGAAGTATAGCTTTTAAATCAAAGTTTTTCATAGTTTTTAATTATCCAAACCAAAACAGCCCCCGGTTGTAACTACGACGGCGTAAATCCGATTTTATGGTGTTTATCGTGTTTCCGAGTTTTAAATCATTAAGTTAGCATATCATATAGATATAGATCATGTGTATAGTTGATTTTAAAAGTGTAGTTAGAAGGATTAACTTTATTTGCGAACAAGTTTAGAATTAACTAAACTATGTTCTAGTGATTACTAGTTTACCACTTCGAATATGATAGCTTTTTATGTATGAATCGAATGATGTTATGAATATCATTACTATCTTAAGTTCCTTGGATAAACCTACTGGAAAAGAGAAAAATGGATCTAGCTTCAACGGATCCTTGGATGGCTCGAAGTTCTTGAAGCAGAATCATGACACGAAAATAAGTTCAAGTAAGATCATCACTTGAAATAAGATTGTTATAGTTATAGAAATTGAACCAAAGTTTGAATATGATTATTACCTTGTATTAGAATGATAACCTACTATAAGAAACAAAGATTTCTTGAGGTTGGATGATCACCTTACAAGATTGGAAGTGAGCTAGCAAATTTGAAAGTATTCTTGATTTTATGTAACTAGAACTTGTAGAATTTATGAAGAACACTTAGAACTTGAAGTTAGAACTTGAGAGAGATCAATTAGATGAATAAAATTGAAGAATGAAAGTGTTTGTAGGTGTTTTTGGTCGTTAGTGTATGGATTAGATATAAAGGATATGTAATTTTGTTTTCATGTAAATAAGTCATGAATGATTACTCATATTTTTGTAATTTTATGAGATAGTTTTTGCTAGTTGCCAAATGATGGTTCTCACATGTGTTAGGTAACTCACATGGGTTGCTAAAAGCTGATCATTGGAGTGTATATACCAATAGTACATACATCTAAAAGCTGTGTATTGTACGAGTACGAATACGGGTGCATACGAGTAGAATTGTTGATGAAACTGAACGAGGATGTAATTGTAAGCATTTTTGTTAAGTAGAAGTATTTTGATAAGTATCTTGAAGTCTTTCAAAAGTATATGAATACATATTAAAACACTACATGTATATACATTTTAACTGAGTCGTTAAGTCATCGTTAGTCGTTACATGTAAGTGTGGTTTTGAGACCTTTAGGTTAACGATCTTGTTAAATGTTGTTAACCCAAAGTTTATAATATCAAATGAGATTTTAAATTATTATATTATCATGATATTATGATATATTAATATATCTTAATATGTTATATACATTTAAATGTCGTTACAACGATAATCGTTACATATATGTCTCGTTTCGAAATCCTTAAGTTAGTAGTCTTGTTTTTACTTATGTAGTTCATTGTTAATACACTTAATGATATATTTAATTATCATATTATCATGTTATATATAATATAACAATGTATTAATATGCTTCATATATATTTAGTAAGACGTGGTTATAACGATAATCGTTATATGTATCGTTTCGAGTTTCATATGTCAATAGTCTCCTTTTTAAGTATATAACTTATTGTTACTATTTTTAATGAGATACTTGATGATCATTATATCATGTTAAACATATATATTTATTCATTTATGTATCATCATGTCATATACAACTTATAGCGTTCGTGAATCATTGGTCAAACTGGGTAATCAGACATTTACAAAATTTCCGTTTCAATTAACCAATTCTTAACAAGTTTGATTGCTTAACATGTTGGAAACATTTAATCATGTAAATATAGTTTTCATTAAACATATAATCATAGAAAGGTTTGGAAAAGTTCGGGTCACTACAGTACCTACCCGTTAAATAAATTTCGTCCCGAAATTTTAAGCGATTGGAGGTGTTGGCTCATCTTCTGGAAATAAGTGCGGGTACTTCTTCTTCATCTGATCTTCTCGTTCCCAGGTAAACTCGGGTCCTCTACGAGCATTCCATCGAACCTTAATAATCGGTATCTTGTTTTGTTTAAGTCTCTTAACCTCACGATCTATTATTTCATCGGGTTCTTCAATGAATTGAAGTTTTTCATTGATTTGGATTTCGTCCAACGGAATAGTGAGATCTTCTTTAGCAAAACATTTCTTCAAATTCGAGACGTGGAAAGTGTTATGTACAGCCGCGAGTTGTTGAGGTAACTCAAGTCGGTATGCTACTGGTCTGACACGATCAATAATCTTGAATGGTCCAATATACCTTGGATTTAATTTCCCTCGTTTACTAAATCGAACAACACCTTTCCAAGGTGCAACCTTAAGCATGACCATCTCTCCAATTTCAAATTCTATATCTTTTCTTTTAATGTCGGCGTAGTTCTTTTGTCGACTTTGGGCGGTTTTCAACCGTTGTTGAATTTGGATGATCTTCTCAGTAGTTTCTTGTATTATCTCCGGACCCGTAATCTGTCTATCCTCCACTTCACTCCAACAAATCGGAGACCTGCACTTTCTAACATAAAGTGCTTCAAACGGCGCCATTTCAATGCTTGAATGATAGCTGTTGTTGTAGGAAAATTCTGCTAACGGTAGATGTCGATCCCAACTGTTTTCGAAATCAATAACACATGCTCGTAGCATGTCTTCAAGCGTTTGTATCGTCCTTTCACTCTGCCCATCAGTTTGTGGATGATAGGCAGTACTCATGTCTAGATGAGTTCCTAATGCTTATTGTAATGTCTGCCAGAATCTTGAAATAAATCTGCCATCCCTATCAGAGATAATAGAGATTGGTATTCCATGTCTGGAGACGACTTCCTTCAAATACAGTCTTGCTAACTTCTCCATCTTGTCATCTTCTCTTATTGGCAGGAGGTGTGCTGATTTGGTGAGACGATCAACTATTACCCAAATAGTATCAAAACCACTTGCAGTCCTTGGCAATTTAGTGATAAAATCCATGGTAATGTTTTCCCATTTCCATTCCGGGATTTCGGGTTGTTGAAGTAGACCTGATGGTTTCTGATGCTCCGCTTTGACCTTAGAACACGTCAAACATTCCCCTACGTATTTAGCAACATCAGCTTTCATACCTGGCCACCAAAAATGTTTCTTGAGATCCTTGTACATCTTCCCCGTTCCAGGATGTATTGATTATCTGGTTTTATGAGCTTCTCTAAGTACCATTTCTCTCATATCTCCAAATTTTGGTACCCAAATCCTTTCAACCCTATACCGGGTTCCATCTTCCCGAATATTAAGATGCTTCTCCGATCCTTTGGGTATTTCATTATTTAAATTTCCCTCTTTTAAAATTCATTGTTGCGCCTCCTTTATTTGAGTAGTAAGGTTATTGTGAATCATTATATTCATAGATTTTACTCGAATGGGTTCTCTGTCCTTTCTACTCAAGGCGTCGGCTACCACATTTGCCTTCCCCGGGTGGTAAGGAATCTCAAAGTCGTAATCATTCAACAATTCAATCCACCTACGCTTCCTCATATTCAGTTGTTTCTGATTAAATATATGTTGAAGACTTTTGTGGTCGGTATATATAATACTTTTGACCCCATATAAGTATGCCTCCAAGTCTTTAATGCAAAAACAACCGCGCCTAATTCCAAATCATGCATCGTATAATTTTGCTCGTGAATCTTCAATTGTCTAGACGCATAAGTAATCACCTTCGTTCGTTGCATTAATACACAACCGAGACCTTGCTTTGATGCGTCACAATAAATCACAAAATCATCATTCCCTTCAGGCAATGACAATATAGGTGCCGTAGTTAGCTTTTTCTTCAATATATGAAACGCCTTCTCTTGTTCATCCTTCCATTCAAATTTCTTCCCTTTATGCGTTAATGCAGTCAAGGGTTTTGCTATTTTAGAGAAATCTTGGATGAATCTTCAGTAGTAACCAGCCAATCCTAAAAATTGACGTATATGCTTCGGAGTTTTTGGGGTTTCCCACTTTTCAACGGTTTCGATCTTTGCCGGGTCCACCTGGATACCTTCTTTGTTCACTATGTGACCGAGGAATTGAACTTCTTCCAACCAAAATGCACACTTTGAAAACTTAGCGTACAGTTTTTCTTTCCTCAATACTTCTAGCACTTTTCTCAAATGTTATTCGTGCTCTTGATCATTCTTTGAGTAAATAAGTATGTCATCGATGAAAACAATGACAAACTTGTCAAGGTATGGCCCACACACTCGGTTCATAAGGTCCATGAACACAGCTGGTGCGTTAGTCAATCCAAATGGCATAACCATAAACTCGTAATGACCATAACGCGTCCTAAAAGCAGTTTTTGGAATATCATCCTCCTTTACTCGCATTTGATGATATCCAAAACGTAAATCGATTTTCGAATAAATCGACGAGCCTTGTAGTTGATCAAACAAGTCGTCGATTCTCGGCAGTGGATAACGGTTCTTGATGGTAAGTTTGTTCAACTCTCTGTAGTCGATACACAACCTAAATGTACCATCCTTCTTCTTGACAAACAAAACAGGAGCTTCCCATGGTGATGTGCTTGGTCGAATGAAACCACATTCTAATAGTTCTTGCAGTTGGCTTTACAGTTCTTTCATCTTGCTGGGTGCGAGTCTGTAAGGAGCACGAGCTATTGGTGCAGCTCCTGGTACAAGATCTATTTGAAATTCAACAGATCGATGTGGAGGTAGTCCCGGTAATTCTTTCGGAAATACATCGGGAAATTCTTTTGCGACAAAAACATCATTGATGCTCTTTTCTTCAGTTTGTACTTTCTCGACATGTGCTAGAACAACATAGCAACCTTTTCTTATTAGTTTTTGTGCCTTCAAATTACTAATAAGATGTAGCTTCGTGTTGCCCTTTTCTCCGTACACCATTAAGGGTTCTCCTTCTTCTCGTACAATGCGAATTGCATTTTTATAATATACGATCTCTTCTTTCACCTTCTTCAGCCAGTCCATGCCAACTATTACATCAAAACTCCCTAACTCTACTGGTATCAAATCAATCTTAAATATTTCGCTGCCCAGTTTAATTTCTCGATTCCGGCATATATAATCTGCTAAAATTAATTTACCGTTTGCTAATTCGAGTAAAAATTTACTATCCAACGGCGTCAATGGACAACTTAATTTAGCACAAAAATCTCTACTCATATAGCTTCTATCCGCACCCGAATCAAATAAAACGTAAGCAGATTTATTGTCAATAAGAAATGTACCCGTAACAAGCTCCGGGTCTTCCTATGCCTCTGCCGCATTAATATTGAAAACTCTTCCGCGGCCTTGTCCATTCGTGTTCTCCTGGTTTGGGCAATTTCTAATAATGTGGCCCAGTTTTCCACATTTATAACAAACTACATTGGCATAACTTGCTCCGACACTACTTGCTCCACCATTACTCGTTCCGACACCATTTGTTCCTTTTGTTCTGTTAACCCCTGGTCCGTAGACCTCACATTTCACCGCGCTATGACCATTTCTTTTACACTTATTGCAAAATTTGGTGCAGAACCCCGAGTGATACTTTTCACACCTTCGGCATAGCTGCTTATGATTATTGTTGTTGTTGCGGTTGTTACTGTTGTTGGGATGATTGTTGTAGTTGCTGTTGTTGTTATTGTTGTTGTTGTTGTTGTTGTTGTTGTTATTGGGCCGTTTGTTGTAGTTGCGATTGATGTTGCGATTGTTGGGATAGTTGTTGCGATTGTTGTTGTAATTGATGTTGTTGTTGTATTGGTGATTCTTATCACCGTTTTCCTCCCACTTTCTTTTGACTTGCTTCACATTGACCTCTTCAGCCGCCTGTTCTTTAATTCTTTCCTCAATCTGGTTCACTAGTTTGTGAGCCATTCTACATGCCTGTTGTATGGAGGCGGGCTCGTGTGAACTTATATCTTCTTGGATTCTTTCCGGTAATCCTTTCATAAACGCGTCGATCTTCTCTTCCTCATCTTCGAACGCCCCCGGACACAATAGGCACAATTCTGTGAATCGTCTTTCATACGTGGTAATATCAAATCCATGGGTTTGTAACCCTCTAAGTTCTGTCTTGAGCTTATTGACCTCGGTTCTGGGACGGTACTTCTCGTTCATCAATTGCTTGAATGCTGACCACGGTAGTGCATTAGCATCATCTTGTCCCACTTGCTCTAGATAGGTATTCCACCATGTTAACGCCGTACCTGTGAAGGTATGCGTAGCGTACTTCACTTTGTCCTCTTCAGTACACTTATGGCAAACACCGATTCGACCTTCTCGGTCCACCGTTTCAATCCGATCGGTCCTTCGGTTCCATCAAATTCCAAAGGTTTGCAGGCAGTGAATTCTTTGTAGGTGCATCCTACACGATTTCCTGTACTGCTAGATCCAAGGTTATTGTTGGTATGTAGCGCAACCTGTACTACGGCTATGTTTGAAGCAAGAAAGGCACGAAATTCCTCTTCGCTCATATTCAAGGTGTGTCGAGTAGTTGGTGCCATTTCCTTCAAAAAAGTCAAATGAAACAAGTTAATCATACAGAATATTAAGAGTAGTCAAGAGTATCTCGTAGCATAATATGAACTCATTTATAAAAGCTTTTTCTTCAAATTAGCGTTTTATAAGTTTAAATTCGGGTAGTACCTACTCGTTAAGTTCATACTTAGTAGCTAATATACAATTCAGCTACTACAATTCTATATGAAAAACTAATTATAATAATATTTCGCGTTCAAACTTTTACACAATATTTTACAAACTTACAATACCGCTTATTTTACATATAACATGAAATATAGCACACAATAAATTTGATACAAGATGGTTGTGAAGATAATTCTAGCTAGTACACAAGTCGTTCAGCAAAGGCAATAAAGACACGTAATTCATACGTCCAGAAACAAGTCATGCATTCTGGTTTTACTAGGACTACTTCCCATCCTTGGTCTTGTGGAACATAACCGTTATGGCCGTTGATAAGACAGCGTGTTGTAACGTCGTCAAAGGGACGAGGGTTACGTAATGTCCAACAGTCCTGTAATAATCTTAAAACCTCATTTCTTACCCCAATTACCAACTCCGTCACTTGTGGGAACGTTTTGTTTAATAGTTGTAGCCTGATGTTCTTGTTCTCACTTTGGTGAGAAGAGAACATTACTAACCCGTAAGCATAACATGCTTCTTTATGTTGCATGTTAGCCACTTTTTCTAAATCACAAAGTCCTATATTCGGATATATTGAGTCAAAATAATTTCTTAACCCGTTGCGTAAAATAGCATTTGGGTTCCCCGCAATATGTACGTCAAAGTAAACACATCGTAACTTATGGATTTACCAATGTGATATCCCCCATCTTTCAAACGAAAGCCTTTTATAAACCAAGGCATTCTTGGAACATTCTTCGAATGTCTTACAAACTGATCTCGCCTTAAATAGTTGTGCCGAGGAATTCTGACCGACTCTAGACAAGATTTCATCAATCATGTCTCCGTTTAGGTCTCTTAAAATATTGGGTTGTCTATCCATTTTGTATTTTTAAACTGTAAAATAGACAAGAGTTAGATTCATAAAAAAAAAATACTTATTAATACAAGCAATTTTTACATATATCATAAAGCATAAGCACACTATGTTACACATATTACACCACACGAATACAACTATCTTATTCCGACTCGCTCGTTTCTTCTTCTTCGGTTTTGGTTCGTTTTGCCAAGTTTCTAGGGATATATGATGTTCCCCTAATACGAGCCGTCATTTTACACATTGGTTAAGAAAAACCTGGTGGTTTAGAGGTTCCCGGGTTATTGTCACAATTTAAGAAATACGGGTGTTGACGATACATATAAAGTTCATCGGGTTTGGAATCAAATTTCTCTATTTTTATGCCCTTTCCCTTATTGTTCTCTTTTGCCTTATTAAATTGTGTTGGGGTAATTTCTATAACATCATCGGAATCCTTGTTGGGATCCGATTCATCGGAGAATTGGTAATCCTCCCAATACTTTGCTTCCTTGGCGGAAACACCATTGACCATAATTAACTTTGGTCGGTTGGTTGAGGATTTTCTTCTACTTAACCTTTTTATTATTTCCCCCACTGGTTCTACTTCTTCTTCCAGTTCCGATTCTTCTTCCGGTTCCGACTCTTCTTCCGGTTCCTCTTCGGGAACTTGTGAATCAGTCCACGAATCATTCCAATTTACATTTGACTCTTCATTATTATTAGGTGATTCAATGGGACTTGTTCTAGAGGTAGACATCTATCACATAATATCAAACACGTTAAGAGATTAATATATCACATAATATTTACATGTTAATAATATATAGTTTCCAACAAAAATGTTAAGCAATTATTTTTTAAAGAAACACGGTCGAAGTCCAGACTCACTAATGCATCCTAACAGACTCGATAAGACACACTAATGCAAATTTTCTGGTTCTCTAAGACCAACGCTCGGATATCAACTGAAATGTCCCGTTTATATTGATTATAAACGTTCCATATTAATTGATTTCGTTGCGAGGTTTTGACCTCTATATGAGACGTTTTTCAAAGACTGCATTCATTTTTAAAACAACCATAACCTTTATTTTATCAATAAAGGTTTCAAAAGCATTACGTAGATTATCAAATAATGATAATCTAAAATATACTGTTTACACACGACCATTACATAGTGGTTTACAATAGAAATATATTACATCGACATATGTTTCTTGAATGCAGTTTTTACACAATATCATACAAAAATGGACTCCAAATCTTGTCCTTATTTTAGTATGCAACAGCGGAAGCTTTTAGTATTCACCTGAGAATAAACATGCTTTAAACGTCAACAAAAATGTTGGTGAGTTATAGGTTTAACCTATATATATATATATCAAATCGTAACACCTGGTAACCGACATTAACAAGACATTAACAAGATAACCGACATTATATTCATATGGTGAACACCTGGTATCTGACATTAACAAGATGCATATTTAAGAATATCCCCATCATTCCGGGACACCCTTCGGATATGATATAAATTTTGAAGTACTAAAGCATCCGGTACTTTGGATGGGGTTTGTTAGTCCCAATAGATCTATCTTTAGGATTCGCGTCAATTAGGGTGTCTGTTCCCTAATTCTTAGATTACCAGACTTAATAAAAAGGGGCATATTCGATTTCGATAATTCAACCATAGAATGTAGTTTCACGTACTTGTGTCTATTTTGTAAATCATTTATAAAACCTGCATGTATTCTCATCCCAAAAATATTAGATTTTAAAAGTGGGACTATAACTCACTTTCACAGATTTTTTACTTCGTCGGGAAGTAAGACTTGGCCACTGGTCGATTCACGAATATATAACAAATATGTACATATATATCAAAGTATGTTCAAAATATATTTACAACACTTTTAATACATTTTGATGTTTTAAGTTTATTAAGTCAGCAGTCCTCGTTAGTAACCTACAACTAGTTATCCACAGTTAGATGTACATAAATAAATTGATATATATTATCTTGAATCAATCCACGACCCAGTGTATACATATCTCAGTATTGATCACAACTCAAACTATATATATTTTGGAATCAACCTCAACCCTGTATAGCTAACTCCAACATTCACATATAGAGTGTCTATGGTTGTTCTGAAATATATATAGATGTGTCGACATGATAGGTCAAAACATTATATACGTGTCTATGGTATCTCAAGATTACATAATATACAATACAAGTTGATTAAGTTATGGTTGGAATAGATTTGTTACCAATTTTCACGTAGCTAAAATGAGTAGTTTTTACCAATTTTGTTTTGCTCGCCATTTCTTCGTTTCTAATCCGTTTTGAGTGATTTAAGCGGCCACGGTTTCGTATTGAACTTGACTTTATGAAACTAAACAGAAAAGGTATAGGTTTATAGTCGGAAATACAAGTTACAAGTCGTTTTTGAAAGAGGTAGTCATTTCTGTCGAAAGAACGACATCTTGATGACTGTTTTGAAAAACATACTTTTACTTTGAGTTTAACCATGATTTTTGGATATGGTTTCATGTTCATAAGAAAAATCATTTTCCCAGAAGTATAGCTTTTAAATCAAAGTTTTTCATAGTTTTTAATTATCCAAACCAAAACAGCCCCCGGTTGTAACTACGACGGCGTAAATCCGGTTTTATGGTGTTTATCGTGTTTCCGAGTTTTAAATCATTAAGTTAGCATATCATATAGATATAGATAATGTGTATAGTTGATTTTAAAAGTGTAGTTAGAAGGATTAACTTTATTTGCGAACAAGTTTAGAATTAACTAAACTATGTTCTAGTGATTACTAGTTTACCACTTCGAATATGATAGCTTTTTATGTATGAATAGAATGATGTTATGAACATCATTACTACCTTAAGTTCCTTGGATAAACCTACTGGAAAAGAGAAAAATGGATCTAGCTTCAACGGATCCTTGGATGGCTCGAAGTTCTTGAAGCAGAATCATGACATGAAAACAAGTTCAAGTAAGATCATCACTTGAAATAAGATTGTTATAGTTATAGAAATTGAACCAAAGTTTGAATATGATTATTACCTTGTATTAGAATGATAACCTACTGTAAGAAACAAAGATTTCTTGAGGTTGGATGATCACCTTACAAGATTGGAAGTGAGCTAGCAAACTTGAAAGTATTCTTGATTTTATGTAACTAGAACTTGTAGAATTTATGAAGAACACTTAGAACTTGAAGTTAGAACTTGAGAGAGATCAATCAGATGAAGAAAATTGAAGAATGAAAGTGTTTGTAGGTGTTTTTGGTCGTTGGTGTATGGATTAGATATAAAGGATATGTAATTTTGTTTTCATGTAAATAAGTCATGAATGATTACTCATATTTTTGTAATTTTATGAGATATTTCTTGCTAGTTGCCAAATTATGGTTCCCACATGTATTAGGTGACTCACATGGCCTTCTAAGAGCTGATCATTGGAGTGTATATACCAATAGTACATACATCTAAAAGCTATGTATTGTACGAGTACGAATACGGGTGCATACGAGTAGAATTGTTGATGAAACTGAACGAGGATGTAATTGTAAGCATTTTTGTTAAGTAGAAGTATTTTGATAAGTGTCTTGAAGTCTTTCAAAAGTATATGAATACATATTAAAACACTACATGTATATACATTTTAACTGAGTCATTAAGTCATCGTTAGTCGTTACATGTAAGTGTTGTTTTGAGACCTTTAGGTTAACGATCTTGTTAAATGTTGTTAACCCAAAGTTTATAATATCAAATGAGATTTTAAATTATTATATTATCATGATATTATGATATATTAATATATCTTAATATGTTATATACATTTAAATGTCGTTACAACGATAATCGTTACATATATGTCTCGTTTCGAAATCCTTAAGTTAGTAGTCTTGTTTTTACTTATGTAGTTCATTGTTAATACACTTAATGATATATTTAATTATCATATTATCATGTTATATATAATATAACAATGTATTAATATGCTTCATATATATTTAGTAAGACGTGGTTATAACGATAATCGTTATATGTATCGTTTCGAGTTTCATATGTTAATAGTCTCCTTTTTAAGTATATAACTTATTGTTCCAAGAGCGAAGAAGAACATGAGCAACATCTTTGGTTAGTGACTGAACTCTTGAGATGAGAGCAGCTTTATGCCAAATTCTCCAAGTGTGAATTTTGGCTGAAGGAAGTCCAATTTCTGGGTCATATTGTGAGTGATCAAGGTATCAAAGTTGACCCCGCCAAGATTGAAGCTATCAGCAAATGGGAGACACCCACTTCTCCGACTCACATCCGCCAATTTCTAGATCATGCCGGTTACTACAGAAGGTTTATTGAAGGTTTTTCGTTGATTTTGCGTCCTTTGACCGCACTGACTCACAAAGGAAAGAAGTTCGTTTGGGAAACCGAACAAGAAGCAACATTTCAAACCCTGAAACAGAAGTTAACCACTGCACCTATCTTATCTCTTCCCGAAGGCAGTGACGACTTTGTTGTGTACTGCGATGCTTCGAAGAATGGTTTTGGTTGTGTATTGATGCAAAGAACGAAGGTCGTTGCTTATGCATCTCGTCAGCTGAAGATTCATGAGCGAAACTACACTACTCACGATCTCGAACTTAGAGCCGTGGTCTTCGCATTGAAGCTGTGGAGACACTATCTCTATGGAACAAAGAGTACCATATTCACCGATCACAAAAGCCTCCAGCACATCTTTGATCAGAAGCAGCTGAACATGAGACAACGACGATGGATTGAGACACTGAACGACTATAATTGTGAACTTCGTTACCATTCTGGTAAGGCCAATGTTGTAGCCGACGCTCTGAGTCGAAAGGAGAGAACGGTACCTCTTCGTGTTCGGGCACTGAACATCACCATTCATTCGATCCTCCACAGTCAGATCCGGGTAGCCCAAGAAGAGGCTCTCAAGGAGGAGAACATATCTCGCGAATACCTAAACATCCTCATCTCTAAATTCGAGCTTAAGGAGTCTGGACTCCAATGTTATGCCGGAAGAATTTGGGTACCTCGTTATGGAGATTTACGAAGCCTTTTACTTGATGAAGCCCACAAGTCAAGATATTCGATTCATCCAGGAGCTGGAAAAATGTACCACGATCTTAAGGACAGTATTGGTGGCCAAATCTTAAGAAGGATGTTGCAACTTATGTTGGGAGGTGTTTGACTTGTTCGAAGGTTAAAGCTGAACATCAGAGGCCATCTGGATTACTTCAACAACCAGAAATCCCACAATGGAAATGGGAAGCAATTACGATGGATTTCATCATAAAGCTACCAAAGACGGTGGGCGGATACGATACAATCTGGGTTATCATTGACCGTCTTACCAAATCTGCTCATTTTCTAGCAATGAAAGAAACAGATACAATGGAGAGACTTGCTCAACTGTACATCAAAGAGGTTGTATCTCTTCATGGCATGCCACTATCAATTATCTCAGATCGCGATCCCCGTTTTGCTTCCAGATTCTGGCGTTCTTTGCAAGAAGCCTTGGGAACTCGCCTCGACATGAGCACCGCTTATCACCCACAGACTGACGGTCAGAGCGAACGAATGATTCAGACATTGGAGGACATGTTGCGTGCCTGTGTTATTGACTTTGGAAAGTCTTGGGAAAGGCATCTGCCACTAGCCGAATTCTCTTACAACAACAGTTATCATTCGAGTATTAAAGCCGCGCATTTTGAAGCGTTGTATGGTCGCAAGTGCCGTTCTCCTATTTGTTGGGCCGAGTTAGGTGAAGTGCAAATCACCGGACCCGAGAGAGTCCATGAAACAATGGAGAAGATTTCTCAGATTCAAGCGAGACTTAAGACGGACCGCGATCGCCAAAAGAGTTATGCTGATCTTAAACTTAAAGACTTCGAATTTAACGTAGGTGACTGAGTAATGTTGAAGGTCGCACCTTGGAAAGGTGTGATTCATTTTGGAAAGTGCGAAAAGTTAAACCAGCGATACATTGGTCCGTTTGAAATTTTGGAATGTGTTGGACCAGTTGCTTATTGGCTGGATCTTCCGACTCAGTTGAGTGCTGTTCATCCAACCTTCCATGTATCAAATTTGAAGAAGTGTCTTGCTCCACCGGAACTTATCATACCATTGGAAGAACTTACGATTGATGACAAACTCCACTTCGTGAAGAGCCTGTCAAAATTATGAACCGTGAGGTCAAAACCTTGAAACGCAATAAGATTCCAATTTCCGAGTTCGATGGAATGCCAAGCGTAGACCTGAGTTTACCTGGGAACGAGAGGATCAAATGATGCAGAAGTATCCTCACCTTTTCCCGACTCCATCACCATCAGCTTAAATTTTGGGACGAAATTTTCATTAACAGGTGGGTAATGTAACGACCCGACTTTTTCGACTTGCTTTTGTGCCTTGGATTTTAGCGAAACTGCGTATTTGTGCGTAATGTGTTACTTTATACTCTGGAAACTTGATATACGTGGTTTACTTGCAATTATATGTTAAAACGTGCCTTAGAGTACGTAGGATACTTAACTTGATCATTGGAAGCCTTTATAACCGTTAGTGTTACTTGCCGTTACGAATAAACCGCGGACTGCGCGCACATTTGACTTTTGTCGTAACCGGAATATTTGGACAGCGAAATATTAATTATTATTTTATAATAATAATTACTTGGGCCTTTGGATGCTTAATTTTATTTATTTAATTGCTTGAGCCCAATAGTTAGTCTTGTTGGACTTTCTACCTTTTTGGACCTTAGCCCACCCTACACTAGCTAGTGGCCCAATTAATTAGCCCAAGTATTATTACTAGTGACCCATAATAATAAAATAAATAAATAAATAATTAATGAGTCATACTAGCATAATGAATAAGGATTATCAACTTTGTCACATGGGATTCTAGCATAAGGACACACTTTAGACACCATTAGCCAAAAAGCAACACTTTGTCTCCCCCCTCCCCTCTAAAACTGTCGGCCACCAAGGCCACCATGGCCTTGTCCATGTCATCAATCCTTGTCATTTCATTTGCTTATAAATACTAGTCATTTGCCTCTCATTCCAACACTTGATCATTTGGTTTTCACACGCACTTGTTCTTTCTTTCTTTCCTTTCTAGTATCACTTGTAAGTTTTCTTTTTCTTCCTCTTTTCCTTATCATTTTCGTGTACCATCATCATCATTATATGAAGATCAAGTTTCATTTAGCTTTGATCTTGGTTACATCTTGTTGATTCAAGCATGAATCCTTCAAGAACGTTGAAGATTCAAGCTTTCTAGCTTTGAATCTTCACCAACTTTATAGATTCATCTTTCTTTTACTTTAATCTTGTTATTTTGTGATAAAGATTCAAACTTTTGTTTGTAATCTTCATGTATCTTCAAGATCCAATCTTTATGCTTCAAGATCTTAAGAACAATTAAGATGCAAGCTTTCTAGCTTGAATCTTCATATCTTTTTGTTAGATCTAAGTTCTTTTTGCTTTGATCATGTTGTTTTGTGAAAAAGATTTAAACTTTTGTTTGTAATCTTCATGTATCTTCAAGATCCAAGCTTTATGCTTCAAGATCTTCAAGAACACTTAAAGGTTCAAGCTTTCTAGCTTTGCAACCTTGTAACTTGTGTGAAATGGATCCAAGCTCTCTAGCTTAGGGTTCCATCACGTCTTTTGACTTAGATTGTGCTTATACTTGTTGAATTGATGTAAAGTTTGTAACTTTGTTGTAAATAGGACTTGTAATTGTGTTAAGACTAAGGATATGATGTAACTTTGGTTCATCATCCATCTAAGACTCTTAAATGAGTTGTGTTACCACTAGGTCTTAATATATTGTGTATTGATGGTAGAATCTTGGTCAAAAATGATGCTAAACCATCAACGAGTTGTACACTTGAAGCTACAATCATCAAGGATGAGAACCGTGATGAGCATCAAGCACCAAGAACCCCACCGGAGCACTTGTCCACTGATTTGCGTATCTGATCAGACCACCTGTGAAATGACCCGTCCTAATCCATCCGGACGAAGTCCATATTGATTACAAACGATTCACAATAGTTGATTACATCGCGAGGTATTTGACCTCTATATGATACATTTTACAAACATTGCATTCGTTTTTAAAAGACAAACTTTCATTACATCAAAAGTTGACGGCAGGCATACCATTTCATAATATATCTAACTATAATTAACTTAATAATAATCTTGATGAATGCAACGTCTTTTGAAATATGTCATAAATGACTCCAAGTAATATCTCTAAGATGAACAAATGCACAGCGGAAGATTTCTTTAGTACCTGCGAATAAACATGCTTTAAAGTGTCAACCAAAAGGTTGGTGAGTTCATTAGTTTAACATAAATAATCATATCATAATTTTAATAGACCACAAGATTTCATATTTCCATTTCCCATAAACATACGTCCCATGCATAAAGACAAAAATCATTCATATGGATTGAACAGCTGGTAACCGACATTCACAATATACATATAAGAATATCCCCATCATTCCGGGATCCTCCTTCGGACATGATATAAATTTCGAAGTACTAAAGCATCCGGTACTTTGGATGGGGCTTGTTGGGCCCGATAGATCTATCTTTAGAGTTCGCGTCAATTAGGGTGTCTGTTCCCTAATTCTTAGATTACCAGACTAAATAAAAAGGGGCATATTCGATTTCGATAATTCAACCATATAATGTAGTTTCAATTACTTGTGTCTATTTCGTAAAACATTTATAAAAGTTGCGCATGTATTCTCAGCCCAAAAATATAAAGGGTAAAAAGGCAAATGAAACTCACGCATATAAATATGGTAAAACAGTTAATAAAGCATTTGCATGTATTTTCAGCCCAAAAATGTAATGAGTAAAAGGGAGCAAATGAAACTCACCTAATGTATTTTGTAGTAAAAATACATATGACTATATTGAACAACTGAACAATGCAGGGTTGACCTCGGATTCACGAACCTATATCATTTATATATCTATTAAAATATATACTCGTAATCGAATAAATCCATTTGTTATTTAGAATATAACTGTTATGTTAATACATTATAAGTTGTATTATGTATTTATATATTTCTATTTAATATATATATATATATATATATATATATATATATATATATATATATATATATAGATTTTAATATAGTTAAATTATGTAATATATCTTTTTGTATATAAATTCTATATTTTTATACTTATAAATTTAAGAACGTCATTAATACTTGTATTTTTATAATCTTAATTATTTTAATGATAATGATATAGGTCATACTATTAATGTTAGTTTTAATAATATCCCTTATGATACTAACCATAATTTTAATTAAATGAAAAGTTTATTAATAATGTTAATGAAAATAAAAGTTTTTATAGTAATACATAATACTTAATAATAATAATGACTCTCATACTTAATGATAAGTGTAATAATAATAAAGAATAATAATCATATTAACAATACAAATAATAATAATATTAATAATAACAATATTGGTAAGAATAATAAATAAATAAAAAATGAAACTACCTCTAAAATTCGGAATAAAAAGAGATGCCTCAACCGGGTCTCGAACCCCCGAACCTCACCCACACACAATAACTTTCTAAACCGTTGGGCTGAAGCCCGTTTTCTGGTTTAATATAGAAACCGAAAATAATTAACCCTGAACTTATTCTGATATATAATCCCTCTTCATCTTCTTCAAATGCATCCAGTAACCCGTACCCATTTTAATTCATTCATTCAAGTTAGTTAAAATATTAGGATTATACATAACTATTGATACTAATTTGTATCTATATAAAACGAATTAAGTAAAAAAAAAAAAGAACAGGCCTGCTATTTCGCAAAAAAAAAAATTAACTTAATTCGTGATTTTTCGATTAAAGATGTTTTAGGCTAAACATCCTGAATAAAATACATTCTAAATCGATCCTATAATCTTTATGGATCATCAATTGAATTTAAAAAATAAAAACGAACTCAAATTTTTAACAAGAACAAAGCAGTTGACTTTTTATATAAAACCTTTGACTCGAAAATTAAGATTCAGTAGAACGAATTGATTCTTCAAAATTTGCAGAAAGATCATTTAAATAACTCCTAACAACTTTACATTTTTAGATTTTTAAATGGGTTATGAAATCGAGCTTTTCAAGAAACGAAACAAGAACAGGGAACCGACGGGTTCTTGAGTTCTTTTTTTTTATTTAATTGAATAAAGACTGTAAGGACTTTAACTGATAGTGATAAAATGAAGAACTGAACAACTCTCCCTACTATCATGTTTAATCGGTTGTTTTATAGTAATTTAGGTGACACAAAATATCTTGATCAGGTACAGAATAAAATAAAAAGTAATAAAAGAGAAAGTGATCTTTAACTGAAATTGGAATTATCTGTTTGTTTTGGATTTGTTTTGGATTCCATCAGAGACAAGAATCGAAATCCAGTACCATTTGATGTTTACGTGCAACAGAATTCCCTTTTGCTTTATATATATATATGTATTAAATAAGTAAATAGATACATTAATAATAATAATAATATTAATAATACACATAATAATAATAGTAATTATCTAAATAATAATAACAGGTAATAATAATTTTAACAACTATGTTAATAATGATCAAGAATAATATTTTAATGATATTTATGATAGTTCTGTATTATCTTTAGGATAATATTTATAATGGTTTTTAATAATAATTGTATTTATAATGATAACTATATTCAAACTAACAATTTTTAGTAATTATACTTTTTTTAAATTAAAGATGATAATAAAAATCGTAATAATTATATTTTTAATATTAATTATCATAATAATGATATTGATAATAATAATATTGATAAAGGTGATAATAGTAAATAATCATTAATATTAATAATATTTACAATTGTAACTTATTACTAATTATGACATGAATAATAGTATTAATAATTATATCATATATTTTATATTTTGGCACATATAGACTATTTAATATTTATATCTTCTAATATAATACAACACCCATATAGTCAATAATCGTATATAGAATTCATATATATATATATATATATATATATATATATATATATATATATATATATATATATATATATATATATATATATATATATATATATATATATATATATATATATATATATATATATATATATAATTATATCAAGTTTTAAATTATCTTACGTTATCTTTCATATTACTAACTCACATAATAATAATAATTTAGTTTATAATGTAATACCTATTTACATATATACTTATTTATATATACATTTTTATTTATATTTATATATAGTTACAAATTTAATTATACACAATTGTTTGTGAATCGTCGAGAACAGTCAAAGGTCAAATGATTTCATGAAAACAGTTCAAAGATTTTGAGACTCAACATTACAGACTTTGCTTATCGTGTCGGAAATATATAAAGATTAAGTTTAAATTTGGTCGGAAATTCCCGGGTCATCACAGTACCTACCCGTTAAAGAAATTTCGTCCCGAAATTTGAGTGAGGTCGTCATGGCTAACAATAATTATGTTTTTCCTGACGAATATGAGCTGATAAATAGAGTTTTATTATTATTGAGTAATATGGATAAAAATAATTCGATTATTCGAAGAGTACGAATGAAGCTATCTTAAAATAATGAAATGAGATAGACAAAATTTTATCATAACTTTTGACTAGTCATGGTTGAATTTAGAAAAATAAGGTGCGCCTTAACTTTTGACAGAGACAGGGTTGAATTCCGGAATTCAAGGGATTTAGAGAAAATCTTCGAACTCTAAAAGATTTGATTCTTCGGCGAGTAAGAAAATTAAGATCTCTATAATTAAATATGGTGATCTGCCTCGATTTCTCCGTCTAATATTTCCCTTATAAATTTACCTTTTCCGTTCCATTAGTTTCCACCACTTTTATGCCTTCTTTCTCAGTTCATATATCCAAAAGATTATAATAATGCTTAATCCGGTTCTGATCCTTGTCCTCATCCTTATTATCGCAACAATTATTCTTCTTTTCCAACTTCCACCAGAGGAATCTGTTTTCTTCTACTTCACCCTTGGGGTTATAGTGTTTTTAATTCTCCCGTGTCTTTATGTTGCGATAAACATTGACATACACGGTTTGTAATTTTCGTGTTGTTATCGGGCTTTATATCCTTCTTTATATTTCGGAGCTCCATGCTTTTGTTTTCTCTTCCCGACTTTAAATCAAGCGAATAATGATCCAGAATTCATAGATATGAATTTCGAAATGAACATAGTTAATGTTCTAAGAAAGAAATGGTAATAGCACGATCTTGATTCGTCAAATTACCAGAATATCCGGGAAAGATAGAACTATCAAGAAAATATGTTCTTGATATGTTCATATATCAGATAAAATGTAAGAGTCGTGTAACATGGCACATGATGACGTTATAATCTGTGAATCATCATGTCCTATTTAGAAACTCAGCATGACTTACTGTAATATAATAACGTTGATCAAGTGTCATTATATTATACTAACTCATGCATCAGTTCCCCAACATTACTTCAATAACATTCATATTTTAAGCTCGAAAGTTTACAGAATATAGAAACTAACAGTTTCTATATGATGTAATACTGATAGCACGAAGAGATTAATGATTTCAGATAAGAATAGTTATAAAAATATCTCCAGAAATATGAAGGATATTTTTAATGAAAGATACGATGATATCTTGAAATTTCTAATATTGAAGGATGGTGAAGAAAAATTTGTCCGCAAGAGTTTGGAATCAGAAGCAAGGTATTCGCTAAAGATTTCATCAGAAACAGTATCATCAGAATTATTAATGTACCAGTTTAGTCCTTGTGATCTGTTCAGAGTCTCCTTCGTAGTTTTCTCAATCAGCCTTCCAGTTTCAACTTTTCTGAGCTTTTCCAACATACTATTCTTTATCATCAAACTTCCGATGATTAAGTTCATTTACGGTTTTTGCTGCTTCATCAGCATTTTCAAAATTCAGAGTATTGATTCGTAGACTAGGTGCTTTTCAGAATTTCAGAATGGAAGATCATAGTTCTAAGAAATAAATGTTATATGAATACATATAACTGTTGATGTGGAAATGTTGTGAGCCTCACAATACAGATTTGCTTATTTCCGTTAATTGGTATGGCAATTCTTGTTACAAGATGCGGATGAGTACATGATGAGACTTCAATAGATAAATTTAGTGATTTGTCGTAGAGATTTAAGCCAAGAAGCAACGAGGTTGCTGGTACGTCTGCTGGTAATATGGTGGAATATAAAAGGTTCCTCGGTAACAATAAAAGAGTATACATATATATCAAGGTTATAATAAGGTTGTTTTGAACGAAAAGTCGAAGTTGACTTGCTGGAGCTGTGATAAAATTTGCTACTTTGAAAGGGATTACCAAGTTATTTTGGGTAATAGTAATGCTAAAGGAGCTAACACAGATACGGGTTAAACGTTTTACTCAGGTTCCGAGTGTTTTCAGGTGCATAACTATATGCGTCAATCTCTTCTTCCGTAGATGAAGTGCGGTTGGTTCATCCTCTCGATTGAGGTGTTTTCAAGAATCATGAAGGGTTTGAACGCAGATCATAATTGTCAAGATACAAATGAAGTTTAGGATGAAAACAAGTGGCAAACTTGAAGAATTGTTTAGTTTCATATGTGATAATCAATATTTTAATTCATTTTAATTGTCCAATATTGGTAGTCCTTAGTTGATAGTCCACAGTTAGCAATATATAATATTCGAATTAATTAACATGTATCGTGACCCGTGTACATGTCTCAGACTCGATCACAACTCAAAATATATATATTATTGTAGAATTAACCTCAACCCTGTATAGAGAACTCGATCATTACTGCATATAGAGTGTCTATGGTTATTCCAAATAATATATATATATATATATATATATATATATATATATATATATATATATATATATATATATATATATATATATATATATATATATATATGCGTCAATATGATATGTCAAAACCTTGTATACGTGTCCCGATATTTAAAGTGCGTAAAATAAATACAGAATTTAAATGACGATAAATTAAATGCGTAAAGTAAATAACAGAAATTAAATGACTATAAATAAAATTGTGAGAAGGTAAATTGCGATAATTAAATTGCGATAAATAAAATGTAATCAGTTAGCTAGGAACAATTAGCTAGGAACAGTTAGCGTGGATTCTTAACAAAATTTCTCATAGTTAATTTGTTTGTTTCTAACAAATTTTATTTTGTCAAATGTTTTCTTCATTATGCCACTTGTTGAATTCTGATAAATCAAAATCCAAATATGAAATTGGATGAAAATGGTTATTCTGTGGTGAACGGATTCGTATATCTGTGGATGTAAGTAAGATAGTGAATGACTGTTGAATCAGATTCGAAGATTGTATAGTGTAACTTATTAATGTGAAATCTAAATATTCCTCGGGTATTACCTACCCGTTAAAATATTTTCACCATTAATAGTTTGTACGAAAGAATTTTTAATTACAATCTTTATGAAAATATATGCATATATATTTTCTTTAGATGTAATCATGGATTTAATGAGTCAATATGATATTAAACTCATTTGATTTACCGTTAGAACAAGAATATATAATCTCTAAAACATTAGAGATTAAATAATTGTCATGTTGAACGAAGATAAATGATGTTGAACGTCATGTAGAACGATGATTATGCTCGAGATATAGGATGAGATGTTGATGCATGGATTGTTGATAGTACTGGTGCTGTTACTGGTGGTACTGTTGGTGCCGGTGATGTTGCTGAAGCTGGTACATTTTGCACCATATTCTCCAGAGCCACTACTCGAGCGCAAAGCTCATTGACTTCTTCTATTATGCCGTGATGATTGTCGGTTCGGATGAGCGGATGAATGAGGTTTATAATTTTAGATAGAATATAATCATGGCGAGATATTCGGGAAATGAGGGTGGAAATGGTGTTTCGGACTGGTTCGTCGGTAAGTGCTTCAGGTTCATTGCCAAGAGATAAATTCGGTTAGTGGAGGGGATCGCCTTCTGCGCGTTTCCATTGATTAAGTCGACTACGAACCCATCAGATGAATTGATAATGGCTGATTGGTTGATTCATGCCGATAATGCTATTTTCGGAGCTTAAGTGAACATCTATGTCGGAATAGTTGTCGGAATAACTATCGGAATAGCTATCGGAATCTGAGGGACTCGAACTGGTTGCAGGATTCATCTCGTACGATCAGATGAAGGATTTTTCGATAAAAAATAGATTATAGGATGTAGATTAGTACCCTGCAATACATAATTTACATATGCATATATAATACTAAAATCCCATAAGTTACGGAGGAATCTACGGAAGTTGTCAGGCAAAGTTACAGTAACAGATATGCTAAGATATGAAGTAGCAGATACGCTAAGATATGAATTTTATCTATACACTATTCATGCAGTCAATGCAGTAAAACGTGTCTAGAATAAGAATGATAAGCAAGTGATTCTCTAAGAATGATAAGCAGGTAATTTTTGACACAAAATGATAAGCAAAACTTTTGACATGCAGACACGGTCGAAGTCCAGACTAACTAATGCATCATAACGACTTATCAGTTAGACACACTAATGCAGACATGGTTCGCTAAGACCACCGCTCTGATACCAACTGAAATACAGTTGGGGACAACCACCGTCCCACCCAGTGCCTTCCTAGCTAACCGCCTGGTGACCACTGAGTGTACCTCAGATACTGATTTTAGGGCCTGCCTCTCGGCTACTGCCAACCCTCGTAAGGGATCGCAAGGAGTAAGAGCCAATGCTTCGTCACAGGTAACACTGTGAGAACCTCCTTTACGACTAACCCGCCACACATGGACGGCGTTATACCAGCTCTGATACCAACTGAAATGACCTATCCTAATCCATCCAGACGAAGTCCATATTGATTACAAACGATTCACAATAGTTGATTACATCGCGAGGTATTTGACCTCTATATGATACATTTTACAAACATTGCATTCGTTTTTAAAAGACAAACTTTCATTACATCAAAAGTTGACGGCAGGTATACCATTTCATAATATATCTAACTATAATTAACTTAATAATAATCTTGATGAATGCAACGATTCGAATGCAACGTCTTTTGAAATATGTCATAAATGACTCCAAGTAATATCTCTAAGATGAACAAATGCACAGCGGAAGATTTCTTTAGTACCTGAGAATAAACATGCTTTAAAGTGTCAACCAAAAGGTTGGTGAGTTCATTAGTTTAACATAAATAATCATATCATAATTTTAATAGACCACAAGATTTCATATTTCCATTTCCCATAAACATACGTCCCATGCATAAAGACAAAAATCATTCATATGGATTGAACACCTGGTAACCGACATTCTCAATATACATATAAGAATATCCCCATCATTCCGGGATCCTCCTTCGGACATGATATAAATTTCGAAGTACTAAAGCATCCGGTACTTTGGATGGGGCTTGTTGGGCCCGATAGATCTATCTTTAGAGTTCGCGTCAATTAGGGTGTCTGTTCCCTAATTCTTAGATTACCAGACTAAATAAAAAGGGGCATATTCGATTTCGATAATTCAACCATATAATGTAGTTTCAATTACTTGTGTCTATTTCGTAAAACATTTATAAAAGTTGCGCATGTATTCTCAGCCCAAAAATATAAAGGGTAAAAAGGCAAATGAAACTCACGCATATAAATATGCTAAAACAGTTAATAAAGCATTTGCATGTATTCTCAGCCCAAAAATGTAATGAGTAAAAGGGAGCAAATGAAACTCACCTAATGTATTTTGTAGTAAAAATACATATGACTATATTGAACAACTGAACAATGCAGGGTTGGCCTCAGATTCACGAACCTATATCATTTATATATCTATTAAAATATATACTCGTAATCGAATAAATCCATTTGTTATTTAGAATATAACTGTTATGTTAATACACTATAAGTTGTATTATGTATTTATATATTTCTATTTAATATATATATATATATATATATATATATATATATATATATATATATATATATATATATATAGATTTTAATATAGTTAAATTATGTAATATATCTTTTTGTATATAAATTCTATATTTTTATACTTATAAATTTAAGAACGTCATTAATACTTGTATTTTTATAATCTTAATTATTTTAATGATAATGATATAGATCATACTATTAATGTTAGTTTTAATAATATCCCTTATGATACTAACCATAATTTTAATTAAATGAAAAGTTTATTAATAATGTTAATGAAAATAAAAGTTTTTATAGTAATACATAATACTTAATAATAATAATGACTCTCATACTTAATGATAAGTGTAATAATAATAAAGAATAATAATCATATTAACAATACAAATAATAATAATATTAATAATAACAATATTGGTAAGAATAATAAATAAATAAAAAATGAAACTACCTCCAAAATTCGGAATAAAAAGAGATGCCTCAACCGGGTCTCGAACCCCCGAACCTCACCCACACACAATAACTTTCTAAACCGTTGGGCTGAAGCCCGTTTTCTGGTTTAATATAGAAACAGAAAATAATTAACCCTGAACTTATTCTGATATATAATCCCTCTTCATCTTCTTCAAATGCATCCAGTAACCCGTACCCATTTTAATTCATTCATTCAAGTTAGTTAAAATATTAGGATTATACATAACCATTGATACTAATTTGTATCTATATAAAATGAATTAAGTAAAAAAAAAAAAAAGAACAGGCCTGCTATTTCGCAAAAAAAAAAAAAATTAACTTAATTCGTGATTTTTCGATTAAAGATGTTTTAGGCTAAACATCCTGAATAAAATACATTCTAAATCGATCCTATAATCTTTCTGGATCGTCAATTGAATTTAAAAAATAAAAACGAACTCGAATTTTTAACAAGAACAAAGCAGTTGACTTTTTATATAAAACCTTTGACTCGAAAATTAAGATTCAGTAGAACGAATTGATTCTTCAAAATTTGCAGAAAGATCATTTAAATAACTCCTAACAACTTTACATTTTTAGATTTTTAAATGGGTTATGAAATCGAGCTTTTCAAGAAACGAAACAAGAACAGGGAACCGACGGGTTCTTGAGTTCTTTTTTTTTATTTAATTGAATAAAGACTGTAAGGACTTTAACTGATAGTGATAAAATGAAGAACTGAACAACTCTCCCTACTATCATGTTTAATCGGTTGTTTTATAGTAATTTAGGTGACACAAAATATCTTGATCAGGTACAGAATAAAATAAAAAGTAATAAAAGAGAAAGTGATCTTTAACTGAAATTGGAATTATCTGTTTGTTTTGGATTTGTTTTGGATTCCATCAGAGACAAGAATCGAAATTCAGTACCATTTGATGTTTACGTGCAACAGAATTCCCTTTTGCTTTATATATATATATGTATTAAATAAGTAAATAGATACATTAATAATAATAATAATATTAATAATACACATAATAATAATAGTAATTATCTAAATAATAATAACAGGTAATAATAATTTTAACAACTATGTTAATAATGATCAAGAATAATATTTTAATGATATTTATGATAGTTCTGTATTATCTTTAGGATAATATTTATAATGGTTTTTAATAATAATTGTATTTATAATGATAACTATATTCAAACTAACAATTTTTAGTAATTATACTTTTTTTAAATTAAAGATGATAATAAAAATCGTAATAATTATATTTTTAATATTAATTATCATAATAATGATATTGATAATAATAATATTGATAAATGTGATAATAGTAAATAATCATTAATATTAATAATATTTACAATTGTAACTTATTACTAATTATGACATGAATAATAGTATTAATAATTATATCATATATTTTATATTTTGGCACATATAAACTATTTAATATTTATATCTTCTAATATAATACAACACACATATAGTCAATAATCGTATATATATATATATATATGTATATATATATATATATATATATATATATATATATATATATATATATATATATATATATAATTATATCAAGTTTTAAATTATCTTACGTTATCTTTCATATTACTAACTCACATAATAATAATAATTTAGTTTATAATGTAATACCTATTTACATATATACTTATTTATATATACATTTTTATTTATATTTATATATAGTTACAAATTTAATTATACACAATTGTTTGTGAATCGTCGAGAACAGTCAAAGGTCAAATGATTTCATGAAAACAGTTCAAAGATTTTGAGACTCAACATTACAGACTTTGCTTATCGTGTCGGAAATATATAAAGATTAAGTTTAAATTTGGTCGGAAATTCCTGGGTCATCACAACCTGGGCTACTAGAAAGTTGATTTTCAGATAGTTCGGTTCGAGTAGATGATTTTCTGTTTAGGCCTCGTCTTAATCCGAGTTACGGTTTAGGATTTATGGCCCTCCGAGAGTCACTACACCCTATTAACGTTGTGCTGAAATTTCTGACCTACTCGCACTTACCGGGTGTTATAAACATTAAGTCTAGTTACCGGGTGCCCACGGTTATACATATACTTTTCATATTGTTTGTTACACTGAAATCCCGTGGTACCTTACGTTATTGTTACAACTTAAACTATAGCTCACCAACATTCGTGTTGACTTTTAAGCGTGTATTTCTCAGGTGCCTAGAGGTTTATTGCTTCCGCTGTTAGACTTGATGTCATGCTGTTAGATTTGCTGTCTTGCTGTTAAGGACCTGCTATTTTGTTATCCGCTGCATTACTAGAGATGTCTCATTCATGGAACTTTTCTGTTGCATTCATAGTTTATGTTAATTTCAAACAATGGCTTTGTAACGACCTTAGGGTCAAATAATTATGTTTATGCTCCTATTCGTAGGATGCGCGCTATCTTTTGTAAAATGTTATCTTTTATGAATGCAAACTGGTTTTCAAACAGCATGTAGTATTCAACCATGTAAATATCCTGTTGTTGACGAATCGTACACGATGGTTTTGTACGGGGCGTCACAGCATTATTTCTCCTTACAAGGATAATGTGTGTTCCCGACATCCTTACTCGAATTTCAATCATGTCATAAAATGACTTTGCTACCACATTTTGTGTGATACATCCTATTACAAGATAAACAAAAATCCTACTAATATTGAATTGGTAAATCTCTAAATGTAGGTCACCTGAATAAAATTGTGTGTTAACCGTGAAAACGGTGATTGCATAAAATGGTCAGAAACCAGACCATGTGCTAGACCAAAAATACTTGAAGAGTTACTCCACTATCACTCCTCACAAGGATAGTGTATGCGTCCCACAACTTTACCCAAGTTATATGCATGTCACCAACACATTGCAACAATGCTCTCTAAAATTTTATTGAGATAACTAGAGTAGAAATCCTATAAACACATAGGCCAGTTAACATTTATTTGTGTTTTAGGATCCCTTACTTCAATCCAAGATACAATGAGAACACTACAAATGGAGTTGCGCTAAAAATGCCTTATTATTATTACCAAAATAAAACATTCCCACAAGTCACATGGGACTATATCCATGACCTTCATTTCATTTATGTATCATATTGATGATCACAATAATAACCGACATCAACAAATTTGATTGTCGTATCGCATTCCTTAACAACAAGGAATGTCCGTGGATGACACAACCAACCTTTACCCAAACCTTTTTCATTATTTTGGTAATCATGTCCTAAGATCACAAGGATGGTTTTGTTAGAGCAAAATTATTGTACTGTGTCGCTATCCTAAAACACAAGGATTAGCTATGGATGGCACATTTCTCAGCAACTGGTTCAATGTTCTTTCTTATGTTGCTCATGTCAAGAAGATATTCAATGTGATGACAAACAAGGTCTCCATTCAACTCAAGGAATCCAATAATACAAGTTTTGCAAAGACAATTCAAGATCGACACCAAATTTGGATCTTCAACAAATCAGCTACAATAAGCCTAGCAATCAATCAAGCTTCTGCACCAACACTTTGAAGATCAAATCAAGACAATATCATTCAAAGAAGTAACCAATGTTTAATTGAGGGGAGAAAGAGAACGTGTCAATCTAGGGGGAGCAAGAGAATATCATACAACTCAAGCTTTGTCTTTCAGAGCTCACTCTCAACAACAAAGAAAAACAAGACTCCAAGACAAATAAATTAAAATAAGACCTATAAAAAGATCAAGAGAATCTCCAAATAAAGAATATTCCGACACAAAAACACACAAGAACGTCTCAAAGTGAAAAGAACTTCCAAAAGAAGAAGTTATCAACAAATTCATCAACATATCAACTACACAACGTCTCAACATCAAAGCTTTACGAGAATTTCAAAAGAAGAATTCTCGTCAATTCATGAATTCAAGAAGATTATAAAACATTTCTCATCTACCAAAAACATCTACCTACAAGAAGAGACAAGAGAACCTGACTTGCATTTAAGTCAAAAGAAACATCACCGAGTCTTTAAACAAGTCTTCCTCAAAAGATCAAAGACAAGAGATGCTCAATGACAAATCACATCTAAGAAGAGATTGTTAGGCTTAAAACTAATAGATCTAATTTGTAGGGACTTTATATACTCTTAGTTTGCTTAGGATCTAAGTTAAGCCTTCATAATTCACTTTAACCAGCACCTTAACTTTCACACTCTTACAAATGCTCTCAACCTCATCCATTAATCACATTCATCCTTCATGTAATCTTGACACTATATTGAATGATAATTGTTATTACTAATCAGTACCTGCATTCATCATCATCACGTGACTCATACATATACAATCATATACATATACACCTCGCTGTTACAATCGATACACATACATATACACGAATATGAGTTAGAATATACCTTTCAAATATCTTAAATACCTCCGCTGATGAGAAAGGAATTCTGCAACAGAAGTGCACATTTCACCTAAATAGAATATAAGTACAACATATCTTTGTCCAACGTCTTATTCAGATTTTACGATTACAACCTCGACTACTATAAATAAAAGACTTCGACATTTGGCTTAAGTTAACCGTGTCATTCTTTGATTAAAATTAAGCATAACTTGAATGATAAGATTTAATAGCGATAATAATGTTAGGATTTAGGACCCAACAATATGAATGATTTTCAGAAAATCAGTCTTCCCACAATGACAAACGAAGACAATAACAAAGAAAATAAGAACGCGATAATTTAACGTGGTTATATGTTATCAAGAGTTGATTACTTTAATCCACTGACCAAACTAGAGAGATTTTATTGATATAATTCGTGATACAATGTATGTGTTACATAAGGGTGCATATATAGGCAAAATTCAACAAGGAAACATCTTAACGACCAAGAAAACTAGGTTTTGGAAACTTTGGCCGACCAGCTCTCCATTCGCGATCACGAGAATCCTCAAGCATTCTCTTTTGCGATCGTGAGATATGAGTCGAGGGAATCTTCCAGTCACGAACTCCATTTTTCCATATGCGAGTTCTGATCCATGCTATACTCGCGATCGCGACTTCCAGTCTCGCAATCACGAATCTTCTGCTTCTTCATTTTTGTTTAAGCTACTTCACTCCAACAATCTCTCACTTGAAGGAGACTTTAACAAAACCTAATCTTCATCAACCCAACACATCAACAAACTAACCAAGATTGTCAAACCACCATTCATACCGCCAAAAAGCCATTTGGGACACGCACACTCAACACATGCTTCAGATGAGTAGTCTTTCGATACAAGGTCTTCAACACTTCTTGTTAGACTCGAACCATCATCTCTCTATCTCTACACTAGGTCATCTTCTCTCATCAATTTATTAGAAGACCGTTTGAGGCAATGCAAAACCTCAACTTGTTCGTCGTCGGCACCTTAGTAAGCATATCCGCGAGATTCTTCAAACCAAGGACTTTCTTCAATGTTAAAGTACCATCTTTTATATGTTGTCAAATAAAGTGATACCTTAACTTGATGTGTTTCGTACGATTATAAAACACCAGATTCTTCCCAAGATGAACCGCACTTTGATTATCACAATACAAGACGCAATAGGCTTGTCTTCTACCCAACTCACCCAAGAAGTTCTTCAACAAAACAAGCTCTTTAGTAGCTTTCGCAATAGCCATGTATTTGGCCTCCGTTGTTGATAAAGCAACACTCATTTGTAGTCGAGACATCCAACTAATTGCCCTCTTCTCTATTGTAAATACATAACCCGTAGTGCTTTTCCTCGAATCATCACATCTACCTAAATTAGCATCTGCATAGCCTCTAAGGATGTCATTGTTTTTAGAGAATCACAATCCCATATTAGAAGTACCTTTCAAGTTACGAAGTAACCATTTGACCGCTTTCCAATGATCTTTCCCCGGATTAGACATATAACGGCTAACAACGCCCACTGAATGGGCAATATACGGTCTCGTACAAACCATGGAATACATAACACTACCCATGATCGATGCATACGGAACCTTCTCCATCTCCGTCTTGTCTTCCTTCATTTTAGGTGATTGAATTTTCGATAACCTTATCGAGTTACCCAAAGGCATAGAATGAGCTGATAGGTCAAATCATGGTGAGATTAGAAGATGTGATGAATTAGAGTGATACTCGGTAAGTGAAGAACAGATTCGGTATTAGAGAGAATCGGTAAAACTTACATTCTACAGCTTCTAGAACTCAGTTACAATACAATGGCTATCTAATTAGGACTACATAGGTTCCTTATATAGCCCTCTTCTAAGAAACCTTCATTTAAGCATGTTTGACATTAACACTATACAACTTCGAGGTCCTAACAATCTCCCCCTTAGTGTTAAATGTGAAATTTACAATATAATCCTATTTAGTAATCTTGAGAGGTCCAAACGTTAGTTTTCATCGTGTGCCATCTGGTTTTGAAATTTCAACTTGATTTTCTGAAATTTGCTTAGAAGGTTTCCAGACGCCTCACGCTTTTCTTGGATCTCCCTCATGTAATGGATATTCATCCATTTCTTTAAAATACCTTCTTTTTCTTTGGCCACGAAGAATCTCAAATTGTCTAGTACGGACCCGGAGTTTTAGATGATCTCTGATATGCTTTATGAACTCTCCAAGACCCATTTTCATGTCAATATCATCAAACTTGCTTTGACGAATTTTAAGATACTTCAGTGCAGCCTTGAGTGTACCATCTGAGTATTTTTTTAACTCTTCAGTGCAGATAAACACTTTTTCTTTCTGAGAATTTACAAATACAAACCCTTCAGGTTCGAATTGCATTTGAAACACTCCCATATCCTTCAGTCCCTCTGTGAATTAATTCGGACAAGTTATTCGAATCTTTTTCCTATTTGCTTCGAGACCAATTTGAAAATCTTCACGTCTCATCAGTTCAATTTTCTCCATCATGTATCTCTTCACAGCTTCCAAAGCTTGAGACTTAGCATATGGTCGAATTGTGCGAATACTGAGGTAGTTGTAGATGTGAATGATGTTAAGCATGTCTAGATTCTGAAAATCAGTCTCTGTAAACTTGTATTCCTTCTCATCTGCTCTGATACCAAATGATAGGTCAAATCATGGTGAGATTAGAAGATGTGATGAGTTAGAGTGAGACTCGGTAAGTGAAGAAAAGATTCGGTATTACACAAATCTAGGATGAAGGTTCACAAATATCTAACAAAAATGTCAGATTCGGTATCTGGTTCAGTAATGTAGCAGACTCGGTAAATGGTTCGGTACTGTAGCAGATTCGGTAAATGTTCGGTAAACCAGATTCTGTATCAGAAACTGATCAGTAACACAAGTATCACACCCAGTATATATTCGGTAACCACAAGATTTGAAGCCTTAGAACACTTAAAACCAAGGTATTAAGTGATACCAAGACTCTGGTTCAGTATTTGACTCGGTAGTCAAATTCTGTAAACTTTTGAATGAAAACACAATCCAATTCCTTTGAATTAGATTCGGTAACCTTGCTGCACAAGGAACCAAGTTAGTAACACACAGAATATCAAAGATACCGAATGTATAGGATACCAAATGTAATATGTAGCAGTTGACAAACCAAGTCTAAGTATGGAATCTTAGAAATTCAATCGAATCCTTTCTCAAACCACACCAATTAGCTGCGTATGATCAAACCGAATGTGATAGAATTGCAAACACACCACAATCTGCAACACTTAACACGAATTATTAACTTTGAAGCAGACTCGGTATGGCAGTTAAGATACCGAGTGTTGATCGAATCTTCAAAACTTGAAGAATTGATGAAATTGAACCGTCAAAAACTTGATTAATCACCTCACGAACATAACTGAAACCTCAAACCTTTACTAAGATACATAATCAAGCTGGAATTAATCAATACCGAGAGTTTTCACCACGAATTCTAAAAATTAACTTGATTCTTCATAATTGTTGTTAAAAAGCTGTAATGATGATCGAAACTCTTTCTAATCAACCTAATACACCTTCGCTGAACTTATTACAAGAATCTGAACGTCAGATTATCAAATTCGATAATACCGAATCTGATTCAATCTAATAGATTCTGTAATCTTCAATCTCTAGATCTATATAGTGATGTAAAATCACTCCCTGGAAGCTCTGATACCAAATGTTGAAACGGGTTGCATACTGAGATGTATACAAGCCTTAGTGAATTATTTCAGATATAAAACAAAGAGTTTATGAATTCACTTTTGAAAAATCAAATTTTCTTTTCATTTTCTCACTTTCTCCCCCTCAAAATGTGATATACAGTAAAGTTTATCACCATTTTGACCTTTCGCAAGGAATGTTAATAACTCCCCCTTGAAATATGACATCAATCAGTTACCTCCCCCTTTCGTAACCATTGAAAAATAAACCCAGGAAGTTATCAGAAATCTAAAGGCTCCCTGATATGCGTTAGACACACCTAATCTTATTGTAATATGATTACGAATTCATCCACAGATAGCAGTGCTTAAGATTTTATAAACTAATAATTATTCTAAAGATTAAGTTGTAAAAGTGGGGTGGTTTTTGATTTAAAACTAATTAATGCAAAGTAAATAAACAAGAATTCAGATGAGACAAGGGTATCCAACTAGAATCAATTCCTTAGGATCCGGATTGATTCAATTAAAACAGATAAATCATGTGACTTAGTCCAGTTTTATTTTCATAAAACCTAGGATACTTCGGTGTCCCTATGTAACCTCATGATTGAAAGAACTAAACACAAACCAATCACCAATTATGTTCCTACTTCGGTGTCCCTACGTATTCACACAATTGTCTAGATCACACAAGGTGTTGAAGCGTAAGTTATTAATCGTTAATTAACTGTCGTTAACTAATAAATAACCTATGTCACGGGTTCAATGCGTGTAATTCAATCAACAATGGATCTTTCAACCAAGCACACAATCAATTAAATAATAATCATTCAAGATGTCAGTTAGTGAAGGATAAATTAGTGTCCCTTTTTAGCTTCACTATTACCTACTCAATTAATGGGTCAATTGTTATCATTTACTTGTAGTTTGGTGTCCCTTATACAACTCAACGAATACTAAATCATGTGTCCATAACCTAGCAAGTCTACCAATCACTTAACTATCGTTAATTAATTAATGGAACTTACAATTGAGGGATTAATCAATGGGAGTAATAAAAACTAACAATCAAGAACAATTATAATTATGTAGAAATCATAAAAATAAGCAATCCATCACCTAGGTTCAATCATCTAGTTGAATACGAGTAATTTAGCTAGACACAATAAAAGCAATTAAACACAAGGAATAATCAAAATTCATCATGATATAAATCAAGGATAAGAAAAGAAAATTACCAATGATTAAATCTTGACACAATGATAATCCAAGTATTAATCCTTGCAAAACATGAAAGAAAAACTAAATTATTCGTAAACCTAAAAATTGCTCCACCGTAAAAAATCGGAACCCCCAAAACTGATGCGTAAATCTTCTATTTATAGATGAACGAAAATTCTCAGACAAGTAAGGCAATGCGATGCATTGCTTTGTGATGCGTTGCATCGCTCTGTTGGGTGGTGGAGAATTTTAACACTAATACACGTCGCAACACTCTAAATACGTCGCAAATCAAATTGACGGATATAAGATTTTGAAGAGTGATGCGGCTCATCACTTTAGTGATGCGCCTTGATCATATACATAGTACTGTATATGTATATTTTATTTGCTAAAGGCTAAAAACAGAAGTCACGCGAAGTATATTCGAAAGGTTTGGAATATTTGCTGAAAATAAAGATAGCAGATCAGTTTCCGCGCTAATAAAAGAATGCGGGTTACTTCGTTAAGTTTTTGCGGATAATTAAGCAATCCGCAGACTGCGGATATTTTGAATACTATAAATAGGGAGCATGGCCTCTCATTTATAGGTTGTTGATTATTTGCCATTTGCCTGAACCTTTGTAGCTTTCTCTTGTGATCTTGCCCAAGGAATTTTACATTGTTTTCAAGGTGAATCATGCCAATTAACAATCAAGACCGGGTCGGGGTGGTTGATCACTTGATAGTTAAAGTGAAAGACGATCATCAGGGCCCAAAATAACAATCAAACATCCCATCCTCCATCTTACTCTCATTGCACTCAATCCGTAATTAATTAACTCATTAATTAGGGATTGATCAATTGGCGCCATCCGTGGGACGCGTTCAAAATTAAGCTCGGAATTTTTTGTTTTTTGCTAAATAACAATCAAAATTGCTTGTTTAATTTTAAATCGTGTATTGTTATGATGATTTACAGGAAGTCGCTGAAGCGTATTAGTCAATTTGCTCGTTGGATATGGCAGCTAATGAGAAGCAAGCAGGAAGTTCTGTGAATTCTGATGTGTTGATTAGATTCGCAAAATACCTTGCCGAGTAGTATGTAGGCAAATGTTAATGCTACCGCGAATAGTTCAGTTCAAGAACCGTTAACTAAAGCACCTAATGGAAGTACCGCTAACACTGATCTGCAACTAAAGGTTGCTGCTGAAAAGATGGTTGCGCGTAGAAATTTGCAGCAAAATTGTGACGAAACTATCGCTGATGGCAAGCGATTAAGAATTTTAGCTGGAAAAACAAGCTTGAAAGTAGACAAAGTCCTTGGCACTGCTATGGAACAAGCTAGAAAAGATGGTTGCGAACCTCGCATACCGCAAACTTACTTATGGCCGTTGAATGATTCTGGATCACAGGTTGATCGCTTAGTTATGGAGCATCCTGATAGTGATAGCGATGATGCGGAAGAACGCGTTGTTTTAAATTATGTTTATAATTCAAACACTGCGAAAGCACCAAGAGAAGAAAGCAAATTTTCAGATGATTCATACAGTGCGGAAGAATTTGTAAAAATTCCACATGTTAAGCGAAGGCGACCGCCAACACCTTTCCCTCGTTATGGGGAAGAAGGTGAAGCATCTGATGCTGTCCGCAGAGAGAATGCTCAACATTTTTTAGCAGATACTTTTAGAAGCATTGCGCCTATGTCAATACAACATAAGTTTGAACAACCGAATTTTTGCAAGACATGATAGTCAAATTTTGTGCGGAGAATACTGATACCCGCACAAAAAAGGCGACTGAAATTACTACTGCTGCAGACAAGTTTGTCTAGCATATTTCTGATTATCCAATTGTTACATCTCCTATTGTGTTGGCGACATTGGGAGTTTACTCGGGTTTAACTGATCATTTGGATTTTTTGCAGCGATTTGAAGGGATGGTAAGCACCTATAATTGGGATGAGCCAGTTGCGTGTAGAGTATTCCCTATGGTTTTGCAAGGGTCAGCAAGAGAGTGTTTCATAGTCTACAAGCTCGCAGTATTATCGGCTTTATTGATCTTCGCGATAAATTTTTGCTACAGTTTCAGAATCTTTTACCGCAGAAGAAGACACATATAGAATGTCATGATATCAAACAAGACAACAAGGAAACATTGAGCGCATTACTTACGAGATACATTTATGAGTGCCAAAAGATACCAAGTTTGAATGAAGATAAAAAAATCTCTGGGTTATTGCATGCTATTAATCCGCAACGACATCCACCGCTTGTGCGAAGATTGCGAAGAGATGTCCCTCCAACTTTCGCTAAGGTACAACAAGAAACGTATGATTATCTCCGAGTAGGAGAAGATAGTACCATCACACCCGCTTGCGGGTGGGGTAAGGATAAAATTTGGCGAGATGATAATGATTCTTTTCGTGATGGAAATGGCGATAATTATCGCGGATCAGGATATTCGCGGCGAAATGGCGGTGGTGGTTACCCGCGCAATGATAGATATCAAGGTCAAAATGATAATCATGGATATGGTTGTTGGGGTCGCTATTCTGCACGAAAATGGAACAACGAGTCTTTTAACATCATCCAGATGCTAACAAAAACGCCTATGGAAATTCTCTTACAAGAAAGGGTTGCGAAATCTTTTCTTGATCCTCAACCTTTAGCGGAGAACAGTATGCGAGACAAATCCAAGTTTTGTATTTTTGATGATGATTATGGACATGATACCAATCGTTGTAGAGATTTGGCACAGCTGATCGTAGGGGCATATGAGCTAGGTAAGCTGGACCATTTAAATGCGCAGGGTGCTGCAAGTACCGCAAATGTGATTATCCTGCCTGCAGAATCTAACGCTCAACAAGTGCCAAATGCTGCTGATCGAAAAGCTCCCGTGGTGAAAAACTTGGGGTGAAAATGGTTAGTAAAAAATAGAATTTGCGCGGAATTCAGGTCATTAATGTGGTAGAGGTACAAGGCGAAATGTCAGTATTCCAAATATCTGAATAACTCGCAAGATGGCAATGTCCCTCTATTACTTTTCCTCCTGCAAACCTAACCGCGGATGTTGACAAACCAGTGGTGGTTTCATGCCGCATTTCAAATACTGGTATTGTGATTATGAAAGTGCACGTTGACACTGGTAGCAGTGTAGATGTGATGTATGAGCAATGTTTCAGCAAACTGCCTGCAAACATTAAAGCTTTGATGAAACCTACTGCGGTTTCGCTTGCTGGATTTTCAGGAGAGTCAACTTGGCCTATTGGTCAGTTGGAATTGCAAATTAAGGTAGTTGATGATCGCGATGAATTGCTAAGGCGCCAAGCTTTGTTGAATCTTTATATAATGCGAAATCAGTCGCGATTCAATATGATTCTTGGGCGCACTGCTTTGCACATATTTGGCGCAATACCGTCTACTCTACATCGCATGGTTAAGTTTTCTGCTAATAAGGGAATTGGCACGCTAACTTCTGCAGTGGTAGAGCCATTTTGTGCTATGATTGTGGCAAGAGAAAGTGTAGGTGTTGAGGGGCATTCAGTCCACTCTGAATAGTGCATATATTTGTAATAGAAGACTTTTGATGGAATGCTTAATCATGTTTGATCAATGATCAATATGTTTTTCTGAAGGTGTTATTGCAAAAAAGTAATGAATAAAACAAAGTTAGTTTCAGTGTTAGTGGTTATTTCTATACAAAGCAAAAACACTGCGTGTGGCCACGCGTAGTGATTATTCTGCAGAATGCAATTGCTTAACTTTCAGAACACTGAATTAATGTTTGTGCAAATGCGATTAAGTATTCGTAGATATTTTAAAGCATAAGGCATTGTTTTGCTAAGCAATGATGCAGCATGCTTATGTTATAATAATGCGGATGTGTATTGCGAAATAGTAAGTTTTAAACCAAGTGATGACATTGCCCACTTGTGTTAAATACATGTTGCGAAAGGATAAAATTTCCTAAGTATTTGATCTTGCCATACTTAGATGCTTCGCAATACTAATAAATTACCTAAGGATCGTTTTGTCGGACTTAGAAGATTAATAATATATAAAAGATTGTTTCGCATAATTACGTGTTTGTTATGTGCACAATAACGAATATGGAAATTGCCAAGGACAAGTCTGAATTATGAATATATATTAAAATAAAGCGCTATATAAATAAGTAAAGTTGCAACTGCGAAATATAAATTTTTCATTAATAAACGCGATGTGAAAACGCGTAATATTACAAAAAACGCAATTTATGATTGCGAGATATAGATTTAGAATTTAATTAAGATATTTTAAAGCTTCAGTGCTTTAATATCTGCAAATGTAACACCCTCGCGTTGACTAAGCTCTTCCAATGCCGGTATGGTGATCTTTTCAACCTCTTTCTTCGCTATAGCTAGCACTTCCCGTGCATCATCGGTTGCGCATATTTCATTCGCAATATCTGCGGGAAATGGTTGAGTAAGATCGCCAAGCTTGCAGAGGAGGTCATGCCACTCGCAGCGAGTAGCGAGCTTGGCTGCTTGTGCATATGCCTGAAATTTTTCAGTGACCGGCTTTGAATATATTACTTTGTCGGCGAAATTAGGCAGGTATTTGACAAGCTGGGAAAATTGTTTTTCTGCATTTTTCGCTCTCTTTTTTAGCATGGCATTTCATCCGCAGCTTTTTTGAGTTGAGCCTTAAGTCTTTGTGCCTTCCTTTGCTGAGCGTTAGCAGCTTTAACTTGTTTTTCATACTCGTCGGACATCTCGTTGAAACGATCAACATTGTCGACGGCCAAGCAAATTACGTTGTAGCAGTTATATATTCGCTATCTTTCAGCTTGAGCATAATTCAGTTGGCGATATTGTTCTTGAGTATTTCTGGGGATAAATTTGCAGAGTTTGCGGTACAACCGGTTGGCTTGTTCCTCTTCTGCAGCTTCATTCGCATCATCTTCTTCTTGGTTGGATGCTTCAACGTCAGAAGGAAGGTTTAAGTCCTCATTACTGGGCTCTTCCAGAATGTCCTCGGGGATATTCCCAGTAACATTGTATAGCGGTCCAGGCTCACCTGTGGAGTCTGAAAGCACAACTAAAAAGAAATAAGTGAATACAGCAAATTAGTGTGACAAGAATGTTAGCGCAGTATAAACAATAATGCGGATTGCAATTTACTTACTCGTTTCTTGTTCAGATAAAGAGCGAATACGTCTTTTGCGAGGAGTGGTAGCCCCCTCTGCTGCCTTACGCTTTCCGCGGTCTTCACCACCGGGAATAGAAAGCATGTTGAGAATAGGCTCATCAATTAGAATAATCTTGCCGTCGCCGTCTTTTAAGCGACGTACCGGTCTAATCCTGCTGATGTCTGTTGACCTCATCACTAGATCAAGGTCAATCTCTGAAAAATAATAACGCAAAAGGTTATGCGAAAAAAGGGAAAATATGTATTGCGTATTTGTGTAAAGTGAAAAGTTTAAGTGATATACCATTGTTCACTTGGTCAATTAAAAGTGCGTTGCAATCGCTCCAAAGCCAGTGGATAGAAACCCCACCAATGTACAACGGTACGTTAGAGTACGCCCGCATAATTAAGCCCGCACCCTTAATCGTTTTAAGGATATCTTGTTCAAGATCATCCGGAGTGATCTTGTCATTCAAAGTAGCATCGAATTTAGTACATGAAGCTCTTGGAATGCTGCTATCAACATGTGCGGTATCGTTGATAAAAAAGAACGAACCGCGCCAATTACCGATGGAGTCTTTTGGCGAAGTCATCACGCCAAGTCTACTGCGAAATGAGAACCACCCTGCATCGTGTGGCACAAGGCTATTAAAAGAGTGGAACACGTTAAGAAGAGGTTGCTTATTGAGAGAATTGCAGTACATCTCAAAAAGCACAATCTTGTTAACAGCGTTAGGATGAAGCTGGGCAATAGAAACTTTGTAATATTCGCAAACACTACAAAAGAACTGAGTAAGAGGCAGGCGTAGATTGCCATGTGAAATGGCGGCCTCATAGATAGTAATCATTCCCTTAGGAGGAGCATTAGCTCTATCCTCCACCGATGGTGCGGTGGGAATGAATTGAGCAAGCAGAGGGTTTCGCCTCCGTTATGTATGAAATGAAGCCGCTAGGAGTGTTGGCAGAAGATGAGGATGCCATTCATAATAAAAGTAGTACTGGTAATGGATTGAAAAGTTTTAAGGGTTGAATTGCTTAATTACAACGAATGCATGTGAATTTCGATAAGAGAGTTTGATTGAATAAGCAACTGAGGAAGAAAGCGTAAAGTTGTTAATGCGAATTATCCAACTATTTATAATTAAAATCAGGGCGAGGAAGTCGAAAAAGTAATGATTACTTTTAAATGGCTAAAATTACCGCAACGTGTAAACGGTAATTTTATAGCCGTTACATCGTTTCTGATTTGACAGTTTTGTAAAAGTTACCGTTGTTATTTTGTGTTGTCATTGCTACAATAAACGGTAATAATTTGGTGGTAAAAAATTATTAAAACTACCTGCAAATATATTTTAAGGTAACACGGTTTTATTTTTAGAGTTTATCATGATACATCTGCTTCGCGAAATGTATCATAATAAACTCGGGGGACTTGATCATATACATAGTACTGTATATGTATATTTTATTTTCTAAAGGCTAAAAACAGAAGTCACGCGAAGTATATTCAAAAGGTTTGGAATATTCGCTGAAAATAAAGATAGCAGATCAGTTTCCGCTCTAATAAAAGACTGCGGGTTACTTCGCTAAGTTTTCGCGGATAATTAAGCAATCCGCAGACCACGGATATTTTGAATACTATAAATAAGGAGCATGGCCTCTCATTTATAGGTTGTTGATTCTCTGTCATTTGCCTGAACCTTTGTAGCTTTCTCTTGTGATCTTGCCCAAGGAACTTTACATTGTTTTCAAGGTGAATCATGCCAATTAACAATCAAGACCGGGTCGGGGTGGTTGATCACTTGATAGTTAAAGTGAAAGACGATCATCAGGGCCCAAAATAATCATCAAACATCCCATCCTCCATCTTAATCTCATTGCACTCAATCCGTAATTAAGTAACTCATTAATTAGGGATTTATCATGCCTCATCACTTTAGTCCCATTACTTCTTCGCCTTTTTTCCTATTCCTTCGTCGTAAAACTTTATAACTCGAGCCTTTAACAAATATGAATAAGTCAATCAAATATCTTCACTTTCCAACTCAAATCATCTAATATCTTCACTTTATAACTCTTGTACTCTTTTCACTAACCTTGCTTTAAAAATGAACATTTTATCTTTGAATACTTTCGGAATTTGGAATTTAGGACCCGATATTGCGTGTAAAAATATGACTAATTGACGCAATATCACTCCCCCTCAAAAGATAATATCTAAAGCAGAAGATATCCGTTGCTCCCCCTAGAAAAGTATTACTCCCCCTAAACACATGATCCCAAGTATAAGTCCCAATATAGCTAACGAAAGTTAAGCACTATACTCTACCATGCCAATCTCTTTGATCAAGAACTTTAGCCTAAGTTCATCTAAGGGTTTAGTGAACATGTCAGCTAATTGCACTTTGGTAGGCACAAAGTATAACTCTACATCTCCTTTTTCCAACATGGTCCTTAATGAAATGATAATGAATATCTATGTGTTTAGTCTTAGAATGCTGAACTGGGTTGCTAGTTATGGCAATTGCACTATGTGAATCACAGTATATCGGGGTCTTAGTTATCTTAAAGCCATGGTCCAAAAGTTGAGTTTGCATCCAGAAAACTTGTGAACAACAGTGAGCTGTAGCATTGTACTCAGACTCAGCTGTTGACAGTGAAACACAGTTTTATTTCTTGGATGACCAACCAACTAACCTATTCCCCAACATCTGAATTGATCCAGATGTGATTTTTCTATCAACATGGAAGCCGCCATGATCAGCATCAGTATAAGCAGTGAGATTGAAAGCAGATCCATGTGGATACCAGATTCCAAGATTAGGAGTACCTTTCAGGTATTGAAAAATCCTAACCACCACTTTGGAGTGGGATTTCTTAGGGTTACAGTCATATCTACTTACAGTTACAGCAAGTGTAAAGTCTGATCTACTTACAGTCAGATACATTAAAGAGCTAACCATGCTTCGATAAAGCGTAATATCAAAAGGTTCCCCATTAGCATCAGCATCCAGTAATGTCCTCATTGGGGTTGTCATTGGTTTTAAAGCAGTCATTTTAAAACGTTTTAGCATATCATTAATATACTTTGTTTGACTGATAAAAATCCCGTTTGGTAATTTTTTACTTGTAACCCCAAGGAGAAATTAAGCTGGTCAAGCATGCTCATTTCGAATTTGTTGGCCATAAGGTCACCAAGTTCTTTGCATAGGGCAGGGGACGTGGAACCAAAAATAATATCATCAACGTAAATTTGAACCAAGAGAATGTGACCGTGGTTTTTACGGATGAAGAGCGTTGTATCAATCATTCCACGAGAGAAGCCATACTTTCAAACGATAAAACTGATTTATGTCCTCTTGCATTGCTACCACCCAGTTCGGATTTAGTAAAGCTTGAGCAACCATTGTTGGTTCAATCTTACTAAGAAAGGCAGTATACAGACATATATTCCAAGTAGCCCTTCGAGTTGAAGCTGGAGCAGATGCATCACCAATGATAAGATCAATTGGATGACTTTTAGTCCATCGGTTGTGATGTGGAAGAGGTTATACATCAGTGGTATCCATTGAAACATCAACCGTTGTTGATGTTGAGACTTGATCCGCTTGTGCTGATGTAACACTTTCTAATGGATTCATTTGAGTATCTAGAGAAACAACTGGAGTTGTATCAACGGATGAATCTTGAATTGGTTCAAGATTCTCAGCAGTAGGAGGTGGGAGGGAGGATGAAGAAGCAACAGGTGAATCAGTTAGTGTTGAATCTTCATCAAAGAGACTTGGTTGAGTCTCCACAGTAGTTGACTGTGATGGTGTAACCGGTACGGCTTGAACATTTGAATTCCATTAAGGAGCATAAAGACTATCAAACAAGATATCCAGTTCCTCTATTGTAACCGTCGGAACACCCTTCTTCATGAAAATTGAATTGTGCACGGAAGAAGTAGTAGCCAGGTTAGGATCGGGTTTTGAACCGAGTAGTTCAAAAGCCATTCCCAAAAATTCATCGAACTTGACATTAATGATTTCCTTGATCGTCTTTGTTCGTTTGTGATAGACACGATAAGCAACTTTGTTCGAAGTATAACCGAAAAATATGGCCTGATCACCATGAGGATCAAACTTTCTGAGGCTGTCAAAATCGTTAAGCACATAGCATATACAACCAAAGACACGAAAATATTTGACATTCGGGCGTCCACCATATAATAACTCATAAGGAGTTTTTTCAAAACGTTTATTAATGATACAACGATTTTGGGTATAACATGCAGTTGAAATGGCCTCCCCCCCACATTTTTGGAGGTACTTTGGAGTAGGTAAGCATCGTTCGAGATGCCTCGCACAATGTACGATTACGTCGTTCAACTATTCCATTCTGTTGAGGGGTTCGTGCAGCAGAGAACTGATGTTCAATGCCTTAGTCTTTCAAATAACTATCAAGCAGGTCATTCTTAAATTCCATTCCATTATCAGTTCGGATGCTCTTAACATGTTTGTTAAAAGGGCGTTGAGTCTTTTTGATGAACTCAATGATAATGGCGGGTGATATGGCCGAAACTGACGGTTTTATTCGTGCAGTGTCGTTAGGTCGCAACACGTCAGAATCAACCACCAAGAGGGGGGGGGGGGGTACTACTTTAAATATATATTTAGCGGGGCCTAAATCGTACTACTCCTTAGTATAAGTAAGGGAAGTATGACCTAGAGTCACATTTGTGAGATATCAGTAGAATCGAACCTATATTTAAGCCTAAGATAGTTATGAAGAAGTAGTGGTTACTTAATTTTGGGATTTTCTAATTTATAAGACAGATAAAGTAAATGCGATAAAATTTGTAATTCAGATAAGGTTAAAGTAAGTGCATACTATGATTTCATCAATTATTCTGCCGAGATTATGGAATGCTGGCTCATGAATAGACAGAGGCCTTGTATTCATTACACTGGTCCTAAACGCCCCTGTCATAAGACATGCCACTTGGTACTGCGATAGGCTTGAAGATTCTGGATAAACAACAACGTCCCTTACTCCCGACGCCCATGCAGTCTGACTACAGGCATACACGTTCAGACGGCTCATCCAATTGAGCGACTCGGTTGGGTGACGTATTAACATTCCACAAAGGTCTAAACTTTCTTAAGCATAATAGAATACATGGTTTACCATATCCGAGAGACGGGATGTGTTTCAATGCTTTCGTTAATGATTGGTTTTAAAAGATAGTTAGGCCCTTGAAAAGAGTTCAACCATAAAGAACACCATGGCCAAGTCAAGCTGACTTCCATGAACACGTTCAGTTATCCTAACGGTCCAATCCTTTATGTGTCTAAACAAACAGTTCCTTAATTAACTAAGAATCCCTCAAGCGGGGTGCAATGCTTGAGACCGCGTTATGGTGCAGTGTACTAATCAACACTGACCGGGTTCCATGGACTTACTTAGCAGAGGTACAGCTTAAAACAACCGTTGTGCTTCAGCATGCACGTACAAAGTTTATATGCTTGGTGACTACACTAGCATGGTCTAGGACCAACAATGTACTAAGGGTCTAGTCAGATGTTTACTACGAAAGAGTACTCAGTCGGAATCCAAAGCTTGATAGACTTACTACAACCGGTGTGCCTCAGTCGATCTTACGTTGTATCCTATAGACTTCTCTTACCAAGGGGTGACACAGATAGTGTACTCTGAATCGGGGTTCGCGACTTCCCAATAACAGAGCCAATAACTACGTTCTATTAGTTGGAAAAGCGATTGAGTTTAAAGCATAATCGGAAAGCATTTCAACAGCATACACAAACCATAACATTATTTCGGCATTATAACTGCTTACATCATAGCATACACTAAAGATAACTACTCGCTAATCATGGCAACAATATCACAGAAACATAATGATAGAAGACATTATATAAAGATAAAAGATAGAAGTACCAGTAGATTAAACGAGTTTCGAATACAAAAGTGACAACTTCAAGACTCCAGACCGTTTCTAATACAATCTTCGGCGTTCTTCTCCGGGTACTAGGTTTCCAACACGGAGTCGAAGACCTTGAAAGTATGACTAATATTGTATAAGAGAGAGAAAGAAGTGAATTGAATTGTTTGTTGGAATGAATGACAAAGACCCTTTAAATAAGCCTAAATTTTTCCTGCAAACGGTTGGCAGGCCGTTTGGCAGGCCGTTTGCAGGGGCCGTTTGCCAAGCCAAGCCGTTTGCAAGGGCCGTTTGTCTGAACTGTTTGGCAGACCATTTGTGAGCCAGGCAAGCCGTTTGGCTGCCTGGTTCCCTGGATTGTAACTTGATTTCTTGTCTTTCACCGTTTTCGCTCTAGAATCTTCGTTTTAGCTCCGATTCTGTTGATTCTTTTTGCACTGTCTTCGTATTTACTTGTTCTCCAATTATAACCAATGAAGTGGGTATTTTGCCAATAAATTTTGAATCTTTCTTGTTTTTGGCCTTTAATACCAGGGTGAAAACGTGACTTTTTAGCCGATATCAACGGGGGTTTCAGATTTGGTCCTCAAAAGAAAAATCCATGTAAATCCTGTAAAAGTCATCTACAATGACAAGCACATCTTTCCGGCCACCGAGGCTAGAAATTCTCATGGGTCCACATAAGTCCATATGCAATAAATGCAAAGATGATGAAGTACTGGGGTTTTGCTTAAGCGGATGATTGGTCCATTTCAGCTTACCCATCGCACATGATGGACACACATGATGCTTATCATACTGAAAGCTAGGAATATCATCAACTAAGTCTTTAGAGACCATTCGATTAATACCCTCGTAATTCAGGTGTGACATCCGGTAATGCCATAACCATGAATTTTCTTTTGTCGAACGGGTAGCCAAACACATGTTTCCATGTGATGGTGCATCATTGAGGTAAATAATATAAAGTGAAGCACAACGTTTACCAACAAGGATATCATTTCCATTGATGGATTGCACCAAGCATTGACGTCGTTCAAATAGAACTTTGAGATCACCATCGCAGAATTGGCTGACACTAAACAAACTACACCCCAAACCCTCAACATATGAGACCCGTTTGATTGTTATGCCATTTTTCACATAATCTCCTTATCCTGTTATCGTTGCAATCTCATCATTTTTGAATGTAACCGTTCCTAGGAATTTGTCAACGAAATTGACAAGCAAGGAATTATCGCCCGTCATGTGTCGAGAGTAACCGGAATCAATATACCAAACACAGACGTCGAAACCCTGTAAATGTTAATTTCCTAGAGTTTAGGTACCCAAAGTTTCTTGGGTCCTCTACGGTTAGTACCAGCAATAAACTTTAGATCAACAATGAGATAATCACGTACAGCATCATGCAATTTAGACAATAAAGCATCATTTAAAACCACATTACATGAAGCATCATACGCAATATCAAGTTTTACATCATTATCAGAAGTCGTAACACACAGCTTATTCCATGTAGATGTTTTGTTCACAGAAGAAAATTGAAATACATGTGATGACTTCCTAGGTCGACTAGCAGATTTCTTTGGTTTGTTTGCTACTTTCTTAGTCATTGACATAGGAACCCATACAGACTTGTAAGTCAAGTTTGAATTATGACATGTGACATAGAAAACACCTCTGTTAATTAGACGTCCAAACTTTTCAGTTGACACATGAGATGATTGATTTTGCAAAATTTCCAATTTGATTTTATGTTCCTTTGCATCATACTCACTCAAATCAGGTTTAGGACTTGTGTGTTGTTTAGACTTGACTGATTTCTTTAAAAGACTCTCCTTTGATTTATTTGAAATTGGAATCATAGGAATCTTTTCAGTTGACACAGAACCATCTTGTGAATGAACTTTCTTTACAACAAATTGTGTTGAAGGTACAACTTTTGAAACACGGTTACCAAATTGAGAACGTAGAGGATTTTTAAGAATAGTAATAGGTTTAGCATCCTTAGATTTTGTTGACCCTTTCCCCTTCTTAGTAATCCCACCAATACATTCTGACACATTGGTTTCAACAGTAGATGGTTGCTTAAGTGTGTTAGCCTGTTTCAGTTGAATTATCTTTTGTTTTAAGCTTTTAATCTCAAGACATAATTCCTCAGCAGAAACTATCACTTCTCCTTCCTTAAAAGCATAAGTACATTCTTTCTTAGGAAGTGGAGTCAATTTATCATACAAAACAAGCATTTGTTCTAAAGATTTACACTTGAGTTGCAATTCAACATTCTCCTTTTCAAGTATATCTACTATACGACTCAAATTACGTACAGCAGGTATGTTTGCATAAAATTCATTCATAGGATCAATTGTTGCATTAAAATCTATCAAACGTTTAATAGTTGGTTCATCTCGAGGTTCTATCTTTTCATCTAAAGAATTTTGACCTAGGAATTCTGTCTCAAAGAAGACAGTTAGTTCATGTGCTAGGTCTTCACAAAAAACATCATCAGAAACAGAACATGCAGGTAAGGCCGGTAGAATTGGTTTCACATCAAAAGTTGGTTCATCAAACACTTCATCTATGGTAATAATGCTAGAACTAGGTTTGTTAAACACTTCATTCTCAAGCATTAAAATGTATTTCTCTAGCATGAGTGTAGGGATATAAACCAGTCTATGCTTAGGTACATAATTATCACGTTGCATATTCTTTTCAGTTTCAACAAGTTCCTTCAAGAAATCAGGATTTGATTTACCCATTTTAGCATTGATTTTCTCATACATTAAGCGAATTTGATGGTATTTTCTAGATTTGCGATTAACAATAATATCATCAAAATCAGCATCAGAAGCATTCACAAAATGAGACGGTAAACCAGCTTGAAAATAATTAGAGTGATATAATCATGGAATCTTTTTGGAAGCATCATCTAAAATCTTAGGATGTTCATAACCCAACCCCCACTTTTCACCATGAATGGTTTTTGATCTATTCATGAAAATTGTTTGTTTTAAAAGTTTCATATCAATGATAGCTTTAGATTGCTCTGTCCAATAGAGTTTTTCATCATATCGAGCAAGTTGAGCTCTCATTTGAAGAGACTCTTTTGACAATAAAGAAATTTCAGTGTTTTTTTCAATTATGGTGTTTTCCAATTGAATAATTTTCTTGTTTAGCTTTAAAAGTGTGGGTTCATGTTGGTTTTTCAAATCAGAAAGATCTTTTTCTAAGAATTGGACTTTTTTAGCAAGTCGTTCCGATTTTAGACGATAATCAGTCCTTTCGACTTTAATCGGATGAATTGTCATTTTGAGATCTTCCAACTCAGTTTTCGTAGAGCTGAGTTGGACTTTCAACCTTTGCAACTCCGATCGTAATTTAGATGATGAAGGTTTGGTCTCATTTAGTTTGATTTTATCTTTCAAAACCTTGTTTTCAGATTTTAAACCTTTAACTTCTTTTGACATTGAGACCAAGTTCTTCATCAGGTCATTTTGCATTTTGATAAAATCAGTTGAGATTTCATTTGATTGTACCTCATCATCATCAGATGCTGAGTCAGAATTCTCCATTGCTTCCTTTGCTTTGATGAGCTTGGTCACCTTGCAAACATTTGCATGTTCCACCTCTGAATCTGAATCATCAGTCTAGTTAAACCAAGTATCATCAACCGGTTTCAGCTCTCCTCCAGTTTCCACAATCTTTGCCATAAACATTTTCTTCTTGTAGTAAGCTGCATCCTTTTTCTTAGGCATCTTGCACTCACGAGAGTAATGACCAGCTTTGCCACCATTGAAACAGATTGAATCATCCTTCTTGGAATCATCAGCACGTTGTTGTTTTGATTGATCATGTTTCTTGTAGTAGGAGGATGAAGATGAGTTATTGTGTTGATTGCTTGATTTGCCTTTGAACTTGTATTTGTTCAAGGCTTTGGTGAACATGGCTGCCATCTTGACTAATTCAAGGTGAGAATCATCAACATCAGAAAGATTCAACTCTTCAGAATCAGTTGATTCTTCAACAAGCACTTTCTTGGATAAGCTTTTGGAAGTAGAAAATGATTTGCTCTTCTTTTTAGCAGTGAGAGCAAGACGATCACTTGGAGATGACTCTTTCCTTCCTTCTTGAAGTTTAGACACCTCTGGTTGATAATACATAAGAACTTCAACAAGCTCATGAATAGTCATCTTATCAATCTCTTTGGTAGATCGAACAATGGTTCCATAAGGAAGCCAATCATAATTGAGATTTTTGAGGAACTTCATGTTAACTTCAGCATTCACTTTTATGATCTTGCACCTTTTCAACTCATTGAGAACACCATTGAAATGACGATAGGTATCCTTGAGTTGTTCTTCGGGTTCCTGCTTGAAATCTTCATAAAATCCAAGAGCCTTATTCAGTGTAGTAACATCTGACATGTCATAACCTTCTTGATGTCGTTTGATCTCATCCCATATGTCTTTTGCTGTGGTGTTGCTATCAACATTTTCAAACAACTCATACGGGATGGCTTGCATAACAATGTTCTTTGCCTCTATGTCTGTCATAACCCGTCCTTAACCATAAGAACGTGTTAGATAACGTATGATTTCATTGCGAGGTATTGACCTCTATATGCGACATTTTTAAAAGAACAACTGCATATATTTTACATTACAAACCATAATTCTTATTTTAATACAAGCTTTGGACAAAATAACGATGATTATCGTTTAGCGATAATCTTAGACTTACAAACTTTACATATGATGATAACAACACGATTTCTAGCATATTTTACAATACAAATCCTCGAATATGCAGTTTTGTTTTTGACACAAATATGAGTACGCAAGATCCTGCTTAAATTCAACATACTGCAGCGGAAGCTTTTAGTTATCACCTGAGAATAGACATGTTTAAAACGTCAACATAAAGTTGGTGAGATATAGGTTTAATGCCGGCAGCGATATAAATATAGACCACAAGATTTCATATGTAAACATTTTAATAAAAATATTCTAAGTGGTTGAGCACTTGGTAGCCATACTTAACATTTAATCACGTCGCATATTCCCTTTATTATGAAATCTTACTACACCGTACCAAGTGTAGTCACGAAACGAAGTACTGTGCAACCGTTGAATACTGGTCGTCCAGTCCGGTTGGGGTTGTCAGGCCCGATAGATCTATCAACAGGATTCGCGTTTACAATACCGCTGTAAATAACAGTTACCAAGCTACAGGGAAGTATGCCAGTGGTACAACTCAACGTAGAATATATTTTTCAGTTACTTGTGTCCATAACGTAAAACATAAAATACATGTATTCTCATCCCGAAATATTTAGAGTTTAAAAGTGGGACTATATACTCACTTTGCCTTGAAGATATGTAATTTCGACTTGGTCTCCGATTGATATCACGAACCTATCCATATATAATATATCAATACCTTTTCTTTTTAAAAAATCGTCACATATATATACTTGTTATACTTTTAATACTTTTAATAATTCCTTAGTCCGTAGTTAGCAGCTCGATGTTAGTAATTCAATTTTAATGGTTCATTTTTAGGTGTTTAATAAACCCCCAATGAAATAAACAAAACCCCCATCGAATATGTATTGGTCGAGATTAATCTTGACCCACGGTACCGGTGTTGTCAAATGACGTGTTGCGTACATAAAGTACCGGTGTTGTCAAATGACGTGTTGCGTACAATCATGGGATCTTATGATTAATCTTCTCGTATTGTTTACGGGTGATCCTGAACCATATAAAATTAAATTATGAGTACATATATATAAAATATCATGTTATTTTAAAAAGATGTGATTTATTTAATTTTTCTCCAATTATTTTCGTGACTAAACAAGTCTTGGATATCCGATTTTGTTTTGGTCATAGTTTCTTCGTTACAACTCCGTTTTCGTTGGTTCAACTTGCCACTTCCTTGGATCGAGTCCCTCTTTAAGAATATGAACTGTAAATACCTTAGTTTGTATTCAAAATCACAGGTCAAAGGTCAAACTTTGGTGAAACTTATGAAGTTAATCATTTTTGTTACAAAAATATCATTTAATGACCATTTTTCTAAAAACACTTATACTTTGAATTAAATCATGAAATTTTTATGTGTTAACATATTCATAAGAAATATCATTTTTTAAAAATATAAACCTCCAATTCAAAGTTCAAGATGGTTTTTAATTATTCAACCCCAAACAGCCGCCGGTTGCACTCCGACGTCGTAAAAACAGTTTTTAAGGTGTTCTTTGAAAAACCAAGTTATACCTTGTTAAATTAGAATATATTTATGTTATATTACAGGTCTTGAAGTATTTTAAAAGTTAAGTTAGAAGGATCTATTTAGTTTGCAAACAAGTTTGAAAACATTCAAACTATGTTCTTGTTGTTAAAATTTTATACCACAAAATAAGATAGCTATATATATATGAATTGAATAAGGTTATGAACAAAGTTACTATCTCAAGTTACTTGGACAAGATTGCTGTAAAAGAGGAGTAAGAACCTAGAACCAAAAGGGTGATGGAATTGGATGAAAGATTGGAAGTAAACTTGTGTTCTTGGAAGGATTCTTGAAGTGTTTTTGTAAGAGTTTTCTTATGGTGATTAAGTGATGTTTTTATGGCTAGATCTTCATGGATTTTAGCTGAATGGTTATGGAGTTTCTTAAGAGTGTGTTTTTGGTTAAAGAAATGAGGTAGTAAAATTTGAAAATGGAAGATGTATTTAAGGCCATAAAAACATGATTAATGGAAAAACATGGACAAAATTTCATGTTGTATTTTTATGTAATTAGTCATACTAAACATCAAAAGTAGTTACCTTATACATAAGGCATGAACAAGAGAGTTACCTTATACATAAGGCATGAACAAGGGCTGGTTGGTGGTGATTTGATGTGTATATACCAATAGTAAATACGTATAGAAGCTAGGTATGATACGAGTACATGTACTCTAGATATACGTATAGAAATTTTGTGAAAAATGGAATGAGAATTCAAATATAGCTATCTTTTGTGAATATACTTATATTGTTTTATGTATTTAAGTCTTTAAAAAGTGATTAAATACATTATATATACGATATATGTATAAACATTATAGGTTATAAGTATTTATATCAAATAACGTTACGTATGGTTATTGTTTTGAAAACTTAAGTTAGTAGTTTCAAAATATACTTATAACTTATTGTTATTAATACAAAATGAGGTATTAAAACATCCTTAGATCATGTTAAATATGTATATATACATATATATACACAAACGTATAATTATCATATATTGTATAGTTCGTGATATCATCGGTCAAACTAGACGGTCAATCGTTGTGTAAAACTCTCTTTGAAAACATAAGTCTCAACAATTTGGATTGCTTATCATGTTGGTAAGGTTTAATTTATGTAAATATTAATCTTATAAGTATAAATTGATCGAAAAAGTGCGGGTCATTACAGTACCTACCCGTTAAATAAATTTCGTCCCGGAATTTTAAAATTGTACCTATTTTGCGTCATCGAGAAACAAGTGTGGATACTTTTGTTTCATCTGATACTCTCGTTCCCAAGTAAACTCAGGACCTCTTCGAGCATTCCAACGAACCTTAACGATCGGTATGTTGCTCTGCTTGAGCCGTTTAACTTCACGATCCATGATTTCGATTGGTTCTTCGATGAATTGTAGTTTCTCGTCGACATGGATTTCTTCAAGAGGAATGGTGAGGTCTTCCTTTACAAGACACTTTTTAAGGTTTGAGACGTGAAAGGTATTATGTACTCTGGCGAGTTGTTGCGGTAACTCGAGTCGATAAGCTACCGGTCCAATGCGTTCGATGATCTTGAACGGGCCTACGTACCTTGGGTTCAGTTTACCCCTTTTGCCGAAACGTATTACACCTTTCCATGGTGACACCTTTAACATAACCATGTCACCGATCTGAAACTCTAATGGTTTCCTTCGAACATCGGCGTAGCTCTTTTGGCGACTACGGGCTGTTTTCAATCTCTCCTTAATTTGTACTATCTTCTCAGTCGTTTCGTGTATGATCTCGGGACCAGTTAATTGTCGATCTCCTACTTCATTCCAACAGATAGGAGATCTACACTTCCTTCCATACAATGCTTCGAATGGTGCAGCTTTAATGCTCGCATGATAACTATTATTATACGAGAATTCTGCTAACGGTAATTACTTATCCCATCCGTTTCCAAAATCGATCACACATGCCCTGAGCATGTCTTCAAGAGTCTGAATTGTTCTTTCACTCTGCCCGTCAGTTTGCGGATGATATGCGGTACTCATATCCAAACGAGTTCCTAGTGCCTCCTGTAGTGATTGCCAGAACTTTGATGTAAATCTACTATCCCGATCGGATATAATGGAAATAGGTATTCCATGCCTTGAAACTATTTCCTTTATATATAATCGTAATAATTTCTCCATTCTATCCGTTTCCTTTATAGGCAAGAAATGTGCATATTTGGTAAGACGATCAACAATCACCCAAATGGTGTCGTATCCCCAGGCAGTCTTTGGTAACTTCGTGATGAAATCCATGGTAATACCATCCCATTTCCATTCTGGGATTTCTGGTTGTTGAAGTAACCCTGACGGCTTTTGGTGTTCTGCTTTGACTTTGGAACAAGTTAGACATTCCCCAACATATGTTGCAACGTCTGTCTTCAAATTAGGCCACCAATAATGCGTCTTAAGATCTTGATACATCTTTCCAAATCCAGGATGTATCGAGTATCTTGTCTTATGTGCCTCATTCAATATTAACTTCCTTAATCCACCCAACTTCGGTACCCAAATACGGTTTGCAAAATATCGAATTCCGTCTTCCCGTATAACGAGTTGCTTCTCATACTTCCTCATTATTTCATTTCTTATGTTTTCTTTAGTAAGTGCTTCTCGTTGAACTTCTTTGATTTGTGAGTTGAGATTCATGCGAATTTTTATGTTCATTGCTCGTACTCGAATTGTTTCTCGTTCCTTTCTGCTTAGTGCGTCAGCCACCACATTCGCTTTCCCGGGATGATAACGAATTTCACAGTCATAGTCATTTATTAACTCGACCCACCTACGTTGCCTCATGTTCAATTGTTTCTGATCAAAAATGTGTTGAAGGCTTTTATGATCAGTAAACACAGTGCATTTAACCCCATATAAGTAGTGTCTCCATATCTTCAATGCAAACACGACTGCTCCCAGTTCTAGATCATGCGTCGTATAATTCCGCTCGTGAATCTTCAATTGTCGGGATGCGTATGCAATAACTTTCTTCCGTTGCATAAGAACGCAACCAAAACCTTGTCGTGAAGCGTCACAATATATTTCAAAATCATCGTTCCCTTCTGGTAACGATAAAATAGGCGCCGTAGTTAACTTCTTCTTCATTAATTGAAATGCACTCTCCTGCTCAGAGGTCCATTCATATTTCTTCCCTTTTTGCGTTAACGCTGTCAACGGCTTAGCTATTCGGGAAAAATCTTGAATAAACCTTCTATAATAACCAGCTAAACCCAAAAATTGGCGTATCTGCGTTGATGTCTTAGGAGTCTCCCATATTTCAATGGCCTCAATTTTAGCTGGATCAACCTGAATTCCTTTGCTACTAACAACGTGGCCAAGAAATTGCACTTCTTTCAACCAGAAAGCACATTTAGAAAATTTAGCATATAGCTGTTCTTTTCTCAACAACTCTAATATCAACCTTAAATGCTGCTCATGCTCTTGCTCACTCTTGGAATAGATAAGAATATCATCAATGAAAACGATAACAAACTTATCTAAATACGGACTACAAACTCGATTCATGAGGTCCATGAATACAGCTGGCGCATTTGTCAACCCAAACGGCATGACCAAAAATTCGTAATGACCATAACGTGTCCGAAAAGCAGTTTTCGGAATGTCCTCTTCTTTGACACGTAATTGATGATAGCCCGATCTTAGGTCAATTTTCGAATAAACACATGATCCTTGCAATTGATCAAATAAGTCATCAATTCTCGGTAGTGGATACCGATTTTTGATAGTTAACTTATTTAATTCACGATAATCTATACACATCCTAAAAGATCTATCTTTCTTTTTAACAAATAAAATCGGAGCTCCCCACGGTGAAGTACTTGGTCGTATGAATCCACGGTCCAGTAATTCTTTTAACTGACTTTGAAGTTCTTTTAACTCGAACGGTGCAAGTCTATATGGCGCACGAGCCACTGGTGCAGCTTCTGGTACTAAATCTATTTGAAATTCTACAGATCTAAATGGAGGTAATCCCGGCAACTCTTCCGGAAAAACTTCAGGAAAATCTCTTGCCACAGGCACGTCGTTGATGCACTTCTCTTTTTCTTTCTTTTCGACTTTATTAACATGTGCTAGAATAGCATAACATCCCTTTTCTAAACACTTCTTGGCTTTCAAACAGCTAATGAGTTTTAGCTTTGAATTACCCTTCTCTCCATAAATCATCACCGGCATTTTATCCTTACCAGGAATGCGAATTGCCTTCTTGGCACACACAACTTCAGCTCCTACTTTGGACATCCAGTCCATGCCGACTATTACATCAAAACTTCCTAATTCTACGGGTATCAAGTCAATTTTAAACGTTTCTCCGGCTAAATTTATTTTACAATCACGACAAATTTTATCGGCTTTAATTAGTTTACCATTAGCTAACTCAATCATGTACTTAGCATCTAGAGGTAATGATGAACAATTCAATTTAATGTAAAAATTTCTACACACGTAACTTCTATCGGCACCAGTATCAAATATAATAGATGCTGATAAGTTATTAATGGTAAACGTACCCGTAACAAGCTCCGGGTCTTCACATGCCTCTCTAGCATTAATAACAAATGCTCTCCCACGGGCAGGTCCGATATTCTTCTCTGGATTCGGGCACTGGCTCTTATAGTGACCTTGTTTTCCACACCCAAAACAAGTAACGGTAGCCAAAGCAGTTCTATTTGCATTGGTGGCAGGAGTCTTGGTACCATTTGTATTTGTAACGAGAGCCCTACAATCTTCAGCAAGATGACCCTTTCGATTACATTTGTTGCATACCACATTACAGTAACCAAAGTGATGTTTGTGGCATCGGTTGCATAAAGGATTTTGTCCTTTGTAACCAAAGCTTGAACCACTACCCGCACCTCGCGTGGTTTCTTGTTTCTTAATGGATTGTTGTTGATTACCTCGATCATAATTTCCATTCCACTTTCTTTTGTTACCTGATACCTTCACATCAGTATTGGATGCTTTCTTATCCAAGATGACCTGATCCATTAGCTCATTTGCCATGGTTATAGCTTCATGAATTGTCTTAGGTTTCGATGCTGTAACGTTTACCTTGACCTTTTTGGGCAAACCATCTTTGTACATTTCAATCTTCCGTTCTTCGGTTGGAACCAATTCAGGACATAGCAAAACTAATTCCATGAATCGCTGATTGTAGTTGGTGATTTCAGTACCAACAACCTTCAGGCTTCGTAATTCATCTTCCAACTTCCTAACCTCGTTCCTTGGACAATACTCGTTGATTAACATTATTTTGAATTCTTCCCATGGGGTATCATAAGCTGCATCTCCTCCTACAGCCTTCACATAATTTTTCCACCACGTGAGTGCACTATCTTGTAAAGTGCATGATGCATACTTGGTCATGTCCTTTTCAACACAACCACTGATTTTAAACACAGTCTCCATCTTTTCTATCCACCGGGTTAAACCGATCGGTCCTTCTGTTCCACTGAATGATGAGGGCTTGCAAGCTTGAAAAGTTTTGTAGGTGCATCCTACATGAGGATTTGGGTTAACTGCAGCAGCTCTTGCAGCCTCGACCCATAACATTCTGTCGTTCACTCGCTGGTTGATGAATTCCTCGACTTCTTGTTCCGTCATTCGATTCAATCGCGCCATTTCCTAATGAAAGAAAATAATTATTCACATGGAATATTATAGATGTAGTGTGTATTTATAGTACATTATAGCTTATTAACAATATGAACCAGGTATTATTATAAAAGCCTTTTCTTCTTATTAGCATTTTATAATTATATCTAGGGTAGTACCTACCCGTTAATGTTCATACTTAATAGCTTAGTACAGAACCAATTACTACAATCTAAATAATACTTAACCATGGAAAATTATTGCATTTCATACTTCACTATTTTACATATGCTTATCTTACATCGAACATTAAGCAAACCACTCTAATAATATTATACAAAACATTATATGATCCCATGGTTAAATACGGCAGCGCATCGTTTGGTCTATTTTCTAGGACGTTTAGGTTCAAGGAATGGCCTAACGCTTATCCTAGCTGTCTGCCTATATTTTGGCTGTGGGGCTGAAGAACTAGATGTCGGGATAGAACGAATAGGAATAGCGGGAATAGGGGTGGTAGTGTCTAGTGGAGTTGGTGCCACATCATCCTTACTAAACTCATGATTTGAATTTTCTAATTCATTATCCTTTCGTTTCTTTCCTAGTTCGAACTTGTCTTTCGTAATTTCTTGTATTTCTTCCTCGGGTTCACTTTCCTCCTCGGGTTCACTTTCCTCCTTGGGTTCACTTTCCGTGTTCTCTATAGTCGGTTCATCCGGAATTTGTGAGTCTTCCCCAAAGATATCATTTTCGTCATCGGATAGGTTAATGACTGGAACACCATCTGAAGATTCTGGTTCGGAGTCGCTGAATGTGATAAAAAGTTTTGAGCGCGACATCTATCACACAACAACTAACCCATTAGTACTACATAATATTTACATATAAATTTTAACCAACAATGATAAGCAATGGTTTTTAAATCAGATCCGGTCAAAGTCCAGACTTACTAATGTATCCTAACGACTTATCAGTTATACACACTAATGCAAACCTGGTTCGCTAAGACCACCGCTCTGATACCACATGTCATAACCCGTCCTTAACCATAAGAACGTGTTAGATAACGTATGATTTCATTGCGAGGTATTGACCTCTATATGCGACATTTTTAAAAGAACAACTGCATATATTTTACATTACAAACCATAATTCTTATTTTAATACAAGCTTTGGACAAAATAACGATGATTATCGTTTAGCGATAATCTTAGACTTACAAACTTTACATATGATGATAACAACACGATTTCTAGCATATTTTACAATACAAATCCTCGAATATGCAGTTTTGTTTTTGACACAAATATGAGTACGCAAGATCCTGCTTAAATTCAACATACTGCAGCGGAAGCTTTTAGTTATCACCTGAGAATAGACATGTTTAAAACTTCAACATAAAGTTGGTGAGATATAGGTTTAATGCCTGCAGCGATATAAATATAGACCACAAGATTTCATATGTAAACATTTTAATAAAAATATTCTAAGTGGTTGAGCACTTGGTAGCCATACTTAACATTTAATCACGTCGCATATTCCCTTTATTATGAAATCTTACTACACCGTACCAAGTGTAGTCACGAAACGAAGTACTGTGCAACCGTTGAATACTGGTCGTCCAGTCCGGTTGGGGTTGTCAGGCCCGATAGATCTATCAACAGGATTCGCGTTTACAATACCGCTGTAAATAACAGTTACCAAGCTACAGGGAAGTATGCCAGTGGTACAACTCAACGTAGAATATATTTTTCAGTTACTTGTGTCCATAACGTAAAACATAAAATACATGTATTCTCATCCCGAAATATTTAGAGTTTAAAAGTGGGACTATATACTCACTTTGCCTTGAAGATATGTAATTTCGACATGGTCTCCGATTGATATCACGAACCTATCCATATATAATATATCAATACCTTTTCTTTTTAAAAAATCGTCACATATATATACTTGTTATACTTTTAATACTTTTAATAATTCCTTAGTCCGTAGTTAGCAGCTCTATGTTAGTAATTCAATTTTAATGGTTCATTTTTAGGTGTTTAATAAACCCCCAATGAAATAAACAAAACCCCCATCGAATATGTATTGGTCGAGATTAATCTTGACCCACGGTACCGGTGTTGTCAAATGACGTGTTGCGTACATAAAGTACCGGTGTTGTCAAATGACGTGTTGCGTACAATCATGGGATCTTATGATTAATCTTCTCGTATTGTTTACGGGTGATCCTGAACCATATAAAATTAAATTATGAGTACATATATATAAAATATCATGTTATTTTAAAAAGATGTGATTTATTTAATTTTTCTCCAATTATTTTCGTGACTAAACAAGTCTTGGATATCCGATTTTGTTTTGGTCATAGTTTCTTCGTTACAACTCCGTTTTCGTTGGTTCAACTTGCCACTTCCTTGGATCGAGTCCCTCTTTAAGAATATGAACTGTAAATACCTTAGTTTGTATTCGAAATCACAGGTCAAAGGTCAAACTTTGGTGAAACTTATGAAGTTAATCATTTTTGTTACAAAAATATCATTTAATGACCATTTTTCTAAAAACACTTATACTTTGAATTAAATCATGAAATTTTTATGTGTTAACATATTCATAAGAAATATCATTTTTCCAGAATATAAACCTCCAATTCAAAGTTCAAGATGGTTTTTAATTATCCAACCCCAAACAGCCGCCGGTTGCACTCCGACGTCGTAAAAACAGTTTTTAAGGTGTTCTTTGAAAAACCAAGTTATACCTTGTTAAATTAGCATATATTTATGTTATATTACAGGTCTTGAAGTATTTTAAAAGTTAAGTTAGAAGGATCTATTTAGTTTGCAAACAAGTTTGAAAACATTCAAACTATGTTCTTGTTGTTAAAATTTTATACCACAAAATAAGATAGCTATATATATATGAATCGAATAAGGTTATGAACAAAGTTACTACCTCAAGTTACTTGGACAAGATTGCTGTAAAAGAGGAGTAAGAACCTAGAACCAAAAGGGTGATGGAATTGGATGAAAGATTGGAAGTAAACTTGTGTTCTTGGAAGGATTCTTGAAGTGTTTTTGTAAGAGTTTTCTTATGGTGATTAAGTGATGTTTTTATGGCTAGATCTTCATGGATTTTAGCTGAATGGTTATGGAGTTTCTTAAGAGTGTGTTTTTGGTTAAAGAAATGAGGTAGTAAAATTTGAAAATGGAAGATGTATTTAAGGCCATAAAAACATGATTAATGGAAAAACATGGACAAAATTTCATGTTGTATTTTTATGTAATTAGTCATACTAAACATCAAAAGTAGTTACCTTATACATAAGGCATGAACAAGAGAGTTACCTTATACATAAGGCATGAACAAGGGCTGGTTGGTGGTGATTTGATGTGTATATACCAATAGTAAATACGTATAGAAGCTAGGTATGATATGAGTACATGTACTCTAGATATACGTATAGAAATTTTGTGAAAAATGGAATGAGAATTCAAATATAGCTATCTTTTGTGAATATACTTATATTGTTTTATGTATTTAAGTCTTTAAAAAGTGATTAAATACATTATATATACGATATATGTATAAACATTATAGGTTATAAGTATTTATATCAAATAACGTTACGTATGGTTATTGTTTTGAAAACTTAAGTTAGTAGTTTCAAAATATACTTATAACTTATTGTTATTAATACAAAATGAGGTATTAAAACATCCTTAGATCATGTTAAATATGTATATATACATATATATACACAAACGTATAATTATCATATATTGTATAGTTCGTGATATCATCGGTCAAACTAGACGGTCAATCGTTGTGTAAAACTCTCTTTGAAAACATAAGTCTCAACAATTTGGATTGCTTATCATGTTGGTAAGGTTTAATTTATGTAAATATTAATCTTATAAGTATAAATTGATCGAAAAAGTGCGGGTCATTACAATGTCACCCTGAGCTCTCTCACGTCTATCACCAGAAAGTTCATAGACTGGAATTGGCATACCAGTATCAGGATGATACTCTACAACTGGACCATCTCTCAGAGAAGCCCATATGTATTTTGCTTTCTCACCCTTGTAGTCTGTCAAACCCCCCAAATAGGGCCGGGGGTAAATATGACTTCACAATATCACAACACAAGTATATAAGCGAGAACGACTCTAAATGAGATGTTTTATAGAAACATGATAGTATTGCAGCGGAGACGTAATAATGTTTTACATAATAAATCCAAATGTAATTAATAATTGTTAATGCTAAGACATAAATATGTGGACTTCAATGTATCAGCTAGCAAGCAACATAGGGCAGCACATAAGCTAATCTTCACCTGAGACAAACATGCTTAAAATGTCAACACAATGGTTGAGTGAACATCATAGGTTTATATAATCAATAAAGTTTTAGACCACAAGAATTAATTCAAAACATCAAATATCAATATGTCATGAGTTATAATATCGAGCTAAACATAAACCCCTGACACTGCGTGTGTGTCGGTAATCATTATTATGTACCCTCTTGATGATCGGTCAATGGGTAAAGATGTCACTCTCAATAGGCCTACTCACAATAATTAAGCTTGCAACATTTTAATTCCAGCAATTAACGATATTATGGCGGGGATTGCATGTAAGAATACAAGTTAACAAAGTCTCACGAAGTTGCATATCAAAAAGTTTAGGCACTTGTGTCTAAATTGTAAATCATTTAAAAATACAAGCATGTGTCTCCCCCAAGATTTATAAAATACATTAAAATATGTAAAAGCGGGGCTATGAGTTCACCTTAGTAGCAAATGAAGAGTTATTCCACAAATGAAAGAACTGAATGGAAGAACGTGATCGAGATCTCAACCTAGAGATAGAACGTATGATCAGATATTGCCTAATAGACATAAGTATAATAACTAAACTAATGATATCGATTTTCTAAAAGAATTTCCATTTTTGGAAGGTTACTATTTATGGAAAGTTTCCATTGATAGTAACTTTCCAATTATAGAAAGTTCGGGTTATAATATTTAGCAAGACATTGTACAACTTTACTCAAACGTCGTTGCTATCAAGTAAGTCAGGAATGACCAGATGTAACCGGGGGCTAGGACTCTTGATCAGAAACTATGTCATGACATTCGAGATTCACAACCTTATCCCATAATGGCAACCTAGACATCATTCATTTACGACCGTAAGTAGCGGTGAAATTTGAAATTCGTATGTTATCTTGTTGTGATTATAGTTTAAATTATACCAACGTATAATATATAGTTATAATATAAGCTATATTATATGTTTAATAATTATAAATATATTATAATTACTTAAGTGTAATAATATTAATATATTAAATATATATTAATAATATAATTTTATATTTATATCCATTAATTCAAAATATATTTATAGTAATAGATACTTTATAAATATAAAAGATATACAAAATCTTTGTATTTATCTTTTAAAACAAGATAGTTATTGATAACGCCAAAATCATACATGTTTATTGTCGTTATTTTGATCTAATTCTGTATCTATTTGTATGTATTTGTTGTACTTAAGCATTGTAATTCATGTACATTTGTAAAAGTCCATTGTGATTGAATAAATGAAGACCAACAGCGAAAACAAAGTTTAAACGAAGATTGAACGCGTAAAACAGCCCGAAACTACTGAAACAGGTCCAAATGCGGCGTATCTATCTTAGATGCGGCGCATCTATGCATAAAATAAATCCTGCCAGTTTCAGATGCGGAGCATTAGGAATTCTGGACCAAAACAGCACTAGATGCGGCGCATCTGAGATGGGTGCGGCGCATCCAAGCCAGATGTGGCGCATCTGTACCAGATACGGCGTATCTATCCCCCTGCCAATAGTTCTGAGTGCCAAAATGAGCTGGATTACACTAGCCTTAAAGGAATTCGGTGCATCCAAAGTAAATGCGGCGCATCTGGTCACTTTCTGGCCAAAATACCTAACTTTTGAGCCTATTTAAGGAAGGCTTTAGTTACATACTTGATACACCTTCACTATTACATTCTCTCTCAGTTCTAGTACGAATTTAAAGGCTCAAGGAAAGATATAGGGTCAATCTCCATTCTTTCAACATCAAGATTAAGCTAGGATTATTCATCGCAATCGGTATTATCGTTTTATATCTTTTATACATGAATTCAAATTGTATTTACTGTTTCATTAGTTCTACTATGATTATGTTTGGCTAAAAGCCTTGTGTGTTTACTTCAATGTAAGATTTATGGCTTAGGATTGTTCTATATTTCGATGTTATGATAGTTACATATATGTTTAATTGATTAAATTACCTAGTCCAACCAAAAGAACTATAGTTATGATTGTTAGTTTCTCACTTCAATTACATAAATAGTAAACCAATTAATGTGAGTTAAGTTGGTGAACAATTTATTCTTCAATACACCTAATAATCTAGACGGTTAGATACATAAGCTTAAGTGATTTCGTTATGTGTTTAAACCTGTAATTGAACAAGTTTCAAAGCAACATAGTCATGAAATTACCTCAAGTGATTGTTGTAGTTTAGGTTTTACGTGAGTTTCACTGGGTTGGGTCTAGTTAGTTAAATCAATCTAAATCACCATGTTCTTTCTAGAAATCCATTGTTGTGACCATCTTTATATCCTAGTTTAATTATACGAGTTGTGACTTGATTTATGTGAGTTTATCATTGGCTATAACTTGTACTTCAACACCTAGTGATCTAGTCACCTATATGTGAGTATAGGATGATAATTGAATGATATTTAGGTTTTACAATTGTGTAGTCAACTTAGAGTGATCTTAGTAAACTAGGTTTAATGTGAATTTAACCAAGAAAGAATCATGTTGATTAAACAGAGTTCTTAAGTTTATAGAAATTGTGAAATTAATATAAACTCCTCTATTGTAACTATCACATAACGGTTTTAATTATAAAAGAACAATCCTTGTCGTTTATGAAGCATAGAAGTAAACACCGCATTCTCATTCTTGTTATTCATTATATTTATTTACTGTTTCGTTAAACAAAAATACAACTTCAAATACGAACCCCCCTTTTAGAATAATTAATCGTGGTAAAGTCATTAAAATAAACTTCTCCCTGTGGATGGAACTGGTCAGTTTACTTGCTAGTTACTGCATGATTGGGTTTAGTTGCCTGTATTATGTGTTAATTATTGAGCATATTGTCTACATTTTAAAGGTTACGTCTTAACACATCAACTTTTTAGCGACGCTGCCGGGGAGCGGTTTTGTTAAAAGATTTTAATAAACTTTGAATTATTCGATCCTTTTGTAGGAATTCAATTGCTAGAAAAGTTACTTTTTATTGTAAGCTTGTGCTTTTGCAATTGGTTTGTTTGTGGTGTTGTGATTGCAGGATAGGTATTAATGCATGAATCTACGTTCTTCCAACTCTAATTTAATTCCTTCGTATCCTGAACCTGAAAGAGAACTTCGAAGATTGGAATGATATGATGGACAAGTTTTTGTCAGAGTTCTTCCCTGCTTCAAAAGCAGCAAAGTTACAAAGTGACATAAATCACTTTAAGAAAAAGCCTAATGAGACTCTTTATGAAGCTTGGACCCGATTCAATTAAATGCTTAGAGTGTATCCTCAACATGGGTTGAATACATTCCAAAAGGTCTAAATATTCTATAAAGGAGTCAACGTGGCTACTCGAAAAGATATTGATGTTGCAGCAGGAGGTTCAATCATGAAAAAAACACCTGAAGAAGCTCACACAATCATTGCCGATATAGCATCACATTCTCATAATTGGCATCAAGAGATGGAATTCTCTAGATCAACCACAGTTGCTAGTATTGAAAGAAACGATGAAATCGCTGCTTTAAAAGTTCAATTGGCAAATCAAGGAAGGTAAATTAAGAAGATGATAAAAGAAATGCATGCTATCAAGGTAGGGTGTGAATTATGCCATGGTCCCCATCTTACTAGAGATTGTGATCAAACGACAATGGAAGAGCAAGCAAATTTTTTAGGTTACTTGTGTAAAGATGAAATGAATTTAGACGACTTTCTGGCGGTTGAAGCAATGAACTTGAAATATCCTCCTATCAACAGTTACCAAATAGGAGGACCTTCAGGTTCAAACAATAATTACCAAGGGGGAAATTCAGGTTACCAAAATAATCGGAATTTCTCAAATCAAAATCATAGAAATGCACCTCCAGGTTACAATCACCTAAACAACCGTAATCAACCTCCATGAAATTACCAAAATAATTTCCATCACAATCAACCACAACCACATGCACATGTACAACCACAACCCGAGAAGAAATCCGGTTTAGAAGATCTTTTGAGAGATTTTATGGTTAAACACGAGCAAACTGTGGAAATTTAAACTCAGAAAATTCGAAATCAACAAGCTACGATTCAGAATTTAGAAAGAGATGTTGGAAGGATGTCACAGTTATTAGCAAAGAGGCCGCCGGGTGCTCTCCCTTCAAATACTCAAGTGAATCCCAACAACAATCAACCAAGGAATGAGCATGTAAATGCTATAACTACTAGAAGTGGTTTAACTATTAACTCGAAGACCCGCAAGTCCCCGGAAGTTCCTTTGTCTCCTTCTGTTTTGCAGGTACCCATTGATGTAGATGAGCATATTGAAAAAGAACAAGAGAAAGATGATCCACCAGAGATCATATCGAAGAAAAGTGAAGAACCACCAGTAAAGGTGTACAAGGCACCTATTCCATACCCAAAAGCATTGAAGAAAGACAGACTCGCGAGCTAATATCAGAAATTTGCGAATATGATCAAACAAATCAGCATTAACATGCCACTCGCGGAGGTTCTTAAGGGTATGCCCCATTACAGGAAGTTTTTGAAAGATCTCATATCCTCGAAGGGTAAATACCACGAAGTTTCTGCCACATTCCTCCATGAGGAGTGTTCGGCCATCTTGAAAAAGCAAAATGTACCTCCAAAATTGGGAGATCCGGGTAGTTTTATCATACCATGTATGATGGGTGATTCGGTAGTGTACGATGCACTAGCCGACCTAGGTGCAAGTGTTAATCTAATGCCTTACTCGTTATATTTAAAACTTGACTTAGGAGACTTAAAACCAACCCGGATGGGTATTCGATTAGCAAACCAATCATTTGATACTCCCATAGGTATAGCCGAGGATATTCTTGTAAAAGTTGGCTCGATCATCTTTCCCGTCGACTTGGTTATTCTAGAAATGCAAGAGGATCCAAAGTTCCTATCATTTTAGGACATCCTTTCCTTAACACCCAGATGCTATCTTTAATGTCCAAAAAGAACAATTAAGCCTAGGTATGGGAAACGATAGAATAATTTGTCACATTGACAAAGCCATGAAATGACCCACTTCCACCGATGACTCTTGTTTTCAAATTGATGTTATAAATCTTTGTGTTGAGGATGAATTGAAGGAGCTACTTGAAATTGATACCTCGGGGTTTGCCCCGATAAGTGAAAGTGAATACTTCAATATTGATGAAGATTTTAATGAGTTGATGAAGGTGGTCACGGATGATGAGACCATAGAAGAAGGAATTCCCAAGGAAGAGGAATCATTTGAAGATATCGAAAATAAAGATAGATTCCGTATAAAGAATTCCTTAGAAGAACCACCTATACTAGAGCTTAAGGAGCTACCCAAACACTTAGAGTATGCTTATCTCGAAGGTACATCTCAATTACCGGTAATTATTGCTTCACATCTTTCCGATAACGAGACGGATAGGTTAATCTATGTTTTGAAAACCCATAAAAAGGCTATAGCCTGGAAAACGACCGACATTACAGGGATAAATCCGTCTTATTGTACACATAAAATTCTCCTTGAGAATGATTTCAAACCAGTAGTACAAAGACAACGTAGGCTAAATCCCAACATAAAAGAGGTTGTTAAAAAGGAGGTAGTCAAGCTTCTTGATGCCAGATTAATCTACCCCATCTCCAATAGTCCTTGGGTTAGTCCAGTACAAGTAGTACCCAAAAAGGGGGGTACAACCGTTATTGTAAATGAAAAAGACGAACTCGTTCCAACTAGAACGGTTACCGGCTGGAGAGTCTGTATTGATTACAGACGTCTCAATGATGCCACTAGAAAGGATCATTTCTCGTTACCTTTTATTGATCAAATGATTGAACGATTAGCGGGGAAAGAATATTATTGCTTTCTAGATGGTTTCTCCGGTTACTTCCAAATTCCAATTGATCCCAACGACCAAGAAAAGACCACATTCACTTGTCCTTTCGGTACCTTTGCCTATCGCCGCATGCCATTTGGTTTATGCAATGCACCCGGAACCTTTCAAAGGTTCATGATGGCAATTTTTAATGATATGGTAGAGGATTTTATGGAAGTCTTCATGGATGACTTTTCCGTGTTTGGAGACTCCTTTGAATCATGTCTTTTTAACCTTGATCTTATGCTTATCCGATGTGAGAAAGCAAACTTGGTCCTAAATTGGGAAAAATGCCACTTCATGGTGAAGGAGGGCATTGTACTTGGCCACAAGATATCTCGTGCGGGAATAGAGGTAGATAAAGCTAAAATTGAAGTTATTTCTAAGCTACCTATACCGTCGAATGTTAAGGCCATTAGAAGCTTTCTTGGTCACGCGGGATTCTATAGACGATTTATCAAAGATTTTTCTAAAATCACCCGCCCAATGACCAAACCTCTTGAAAAGGATGCTCCATTTAACTTTGATTCTAATTGCGAGAACGCATTCTCCATTCTAAAGTCAAAACTCACACAAGCTCCCATTATCGTATCTCCGGATTGGAGTATGCCATTTGAGCTAATGTGTGACGCGAGTGACTATGCCTTAGGTGCTGTTTTAGGACAATGCCCCGATAATCATTTTCGTCCAATTTATTATGCGAGCAAAACTCTAACGGGAGCTCAAATTAATTATACCACCACGGAAAATGAGCTCCTGGTGGTTGTTTATGCGTTTGATAAATTTCGGTCATATTTGGTGTTGTCCAAAACCATTGTTTACACGGACCATTCGGCCCTTAGGTATTTATTCTCGAAGCTAAATGCAAAGCATCGTCTCATACGTTGGGTTCTTTTACTTCAAGAATTTGACATTGAGATACGTGACAAGAAAGGAGCCGAGAATCTAGCTGCCGATCATCTATCCCGACTTGAAAACCCGGAATTAGATAAACTCGATGATACAATCATCAAGGACACATTTCCCAACGAATCTCTAATGAGGGTTGACAAGGAATCTGAAATCCCATGGTTTGCCCATTTTGCAAACTATCTTGCTTCAAGCATTCTTCAAAAAGGACTTTCTTATCAACAAAAGAAGAAATTCTTTGCGGATTTGAAGTCCTATTTCTGGGAACACCCCGACCTATTTCGTGTTAGTGCGGAATAAGTGATTCACCGTTGTGTGTACGGAAAAGTGGCTCAACAAATTCTTGAGCATTGCCATCAAGGGCCCACCGGAGGTCATTTCGGACCAAACCACAATCTTTAAAGATGCCCATAATTTTGTTCGGACTTGTAATGCATGCCAACGAACGAGCAACATCACGAAAAAGGATGAGATGCCTCAAACCGGCATCCAAGTTTGTGAAATCTTTGATATTTGGGGAATCGATTTTATGGGACCATTTCCAAGTTCTCATAAGTGCAAGTACATCTTAGTAGCCGTTGACTATGTGTCCAAATGGGCTGAAGCAAAAGCTTTGCCTACAAATGATGCTAGGGTGGTGGTAAACTTCTTGAAAAATCTCTTCTCGCGATTTGGAACTCCAAAGGCGCTCATATCCGATCGAGGAACACATTTTGCCAACAACCTTCTTGAAAAGGTGTTAAAGAAGTATGGCGTAACTCATCGTTTCTCTACTCCATACCACCCGCAAATGAGTGGTCAAGTGGAGAACACGAATCGTGCCTTAAAACGTATACTTGAGAAGACGGTTAATAACAACCCTAAGATTTGGCAAAGCAAGTTAGATGATGCGTTGTGGGCCTTTAGGACTGCTTTTAAAACACCAATCGGTACCACACCATTTAGACTTGTTTATGGTAAAGCATGCCATCTTCTGGTTGAAGTGGAACATAGAACATACTGGGCATTGAAGCTTTGTAATTTAGACATGGAAAAGGCTGGTGAAAACCGATTCATGCAAATGTATGAATTGGAAGAATTGAGGTTAGAAGCGTACGAGAATTCGAGCTCGTATAAGGAGAAAACGAAAAGGTGGCATGATGCCCGATTGAAAGAAGTGAAAGAGTTTAAAATCGGTGATAAGGTTTTGGTTTTTAACTCACGGTTTAAATTTTCTCCATGAAAGTTGAAATCCCGATGGACGGGACCTTATTTGGTGAAACAAGCATTCCCATCGGGATATGTTGAATTGTTTGGAAACGGGAACAATTTTAAAGTGAATGGTCATCGATTGAAACTCTATTTTGATAGAGTTGACACCACGGTTCAAGATGACATCACTTTCTTCCCCAAGGCTAATTAGCTTGGGAAGGAGTCGCGTGAACGACTCGCTAATCAACTTCACAAATTGTAAATAGTCCCATTCGTGTATCTCGTTTCTTAGGATTGATTGTTTTGAGTGATTTTTTGAGTGTTTGCCGCATCTGCTCCAGATGCGCCGCATCTGTGTCTGAATGTTGCTACCTTTCTATTTTTTTTTTGCACAAATATGGGAGTTTATCAATTATTCTCATATTTTCACCTACAACTCCGACTCTCATCTCATTTTCTCTCAAGGATTCCATCTCTAAACACTAAATCAACTGATTAATCCCATCTTTGAGCATCTAATCCGTCTATCAACATGATAAAGGAAAGATTAATCTTCATTTCTTCATGATTCTTGTGTTCTTCATTCTCAAATTCGGATTTAGCTTGTTCTAAGTGTGGGGATGTTTGAATCTTCATGTTTTTGGTCATTATATGCTTATATTGTTGTTACTAATCCTTATTCATGCTCGAATTTCATGATTAATTACTCAAATCTTTACTTTAGAAATTAGGGTTCTTCATGAATTTTGGGGTTTCGAATTTTTGACCATTAATTGATTAAATTGAGATGTTTTGAAGTTTAATTACTAGCATACACTAGCAATTTGCCTTGAACCCTTGTTGAAACACATGATTTTGAATATATTGAGAATTAGGGTTCTTGAATTGGGGATTTTGACTTTTGTTGACTCGTAAGTGTTCTAAGTGGAATTAAAGCAATTCATTGATTATGCTAAACTCATATATGCCTTAACTTAGTGTTTGTTCGAATTGAAAGTATTATTTGTGAAAGTTAAGGATTGTATGCTTAGGCTTTGTGATGAAATTGTTGACTTGAGTTGGCTTTAATGTGCTAAATGAATGAAAACCATTGATTGCATATTTTTTTTTGACATGCTTATTAATGAATGCTAATGGTTCCATATATTTATTTTGGTGAAACTAATTATGCGAGATATGATTGAACTTATGAAGTGATATAGAGTCATGCTAGAAATATTTGTTGAGAATGAAACTAGTTCATACCATGTTAGGATATTGTTTATGATAATGCCAAAATTATACATGTTTATTGCCGTTATTTCGATCCAAAGTTGTTCCATTTGTATGTAATTATTGTACGTATGTATTGTAATTCGTGTATATTTGTAAAAGTCCATTGTGAATGAATAAATGAAGACCAACAGTGAAAACAGAGTTAAAACGAAGATTGAACGCGTAAAACAGCCCGAAACCACTGAAACAGGTCCAAATGCGGCGCATCTCTCTTAGATGCGGCGCATCTCTGCACCAAATAACTCCCGACAGTTTCAGATGCGGAGCATAAAGACTTCTAGACCAAAAAAACCTCAGATGCAGTGCATCTGAGATGGATGCGGCGCATCCAAGCCAGATGCGGCGCATCTGTCCCAGATGCGGTGCATCTGGTCCCCTGCTGACAGTCCCAAAGAGATGCGGCGCATCTGGTCACTTTCTGGCCAAAATACCTAACTTTTGAGCCTATTTAATGAAGCCTTTGGTTACATACTTCATACACCTTCACTACTACGTTTTCCCTCAGTTCTAATACGATTTTCAAGGTTCAAGAAAGGCTACAAGTCAATCTCCACTCTTTCAACATCAAGATCAAGCTAGGATCATTCATCACTATTGATATTATTGTTCTATATCTTTTAAACATGAATTCAACTTGTATTTACTGTTTCATTAGTTCTACTATGATTATGTTTGGCTAAAAGCCTTGTGTGTTTGCTTCAATGTAAGATTTATGGCTTGGGATTGTTCTATACTTTGATGTTATGCTAGTTATACATATGTTTGATTGATTAAATAATCTAGTTCAACCGTAAGAACCATTGTTATGCTTGCTTAGTTCATTACTTCAATTATATAGATTGCAAACCTATTAATGTGAGTTAACTAGAAAAACAATCTATACTTCAATACACCTAGTAATCTAGACGATTAGATACATAAACTTAAGTGATTTTGTTATGTGTTTAATTCGGTAATTGAACAAGTTCCAAAGCAACATAGTTATGAAATTACCTCAAGTGATTGTTGTAATTTAGGTTTCACGTGAGTTTAACCGGGTTGGATCTAGTTAGTTAATCAATCTAAATCACCATGTTCTTTCATAAGATCCATTGTTGTAATCATCCTTGTATCCTAGTTTAATTATGTAAGTTATGACTTGGTTTATGTGAGTTTATCAAAGACCATAGCTTATACTTCAACACCTAGTGATCTAGCCACCTATATGTGAGTATAAGATGTTAATTGAACGATATATAGGATATACAATCATGTAGTTTACTTAGAGTGATCTTAGTAAACTAGGTTTTATGTGAATTCAACCACGAAAGAATCTTGTTGATTAAACATAGCTCTTAAGTTTATAGAAATTGTGAAATTGATATAAACTGCTCTATTGTAACAATCACATAACGGTTTTAATTATAAAAGAACAATCCCTGTCATTTATCAAGCATAGAAGTTAACACCGCATTCTCATTCTTGTTATTCATTATATTTATTTACTGTTTCATTAAACAAAAATACAACTTCAAACACAAATTGCCCCCTTTAGAATAATTAATCGTTGTAAAATCCTTAAAACAAACTTCTCCCTGTGGATCGAACTGGTCAATTTACTTGCTAGTTACTACATGATCGGGTTTTAGTTGCCTGTATTATGTGTTAATTATTAAGCATATTGTCTACATTTTAAAGGTTACGTCTTGACACATCAACTTTTTGGCGCCGCTGCCGGGGAGCGGTTTTGTTAAAAGATTTTAATAAACTTTGAATTATTCGATCCTTTTGTAGGAATTCAATTCCTAGAAAAGTTACTTTTTATTGTAAGCTTGTGTTTTTTGCAATTGGTTTGTTTGTGGTGTTGTGATTGCAGGATAGGTATTAGTGCATGAATCTACGTTCTTCCAACTCTAATTTAATTCCTTCATATCCTGAACCTGAAAGAGAACTTCACGAACGCTTAAGAGCTCAAGAAGTGGAATCTCTTGCTCAGGGTTTAGAATCACTTTCATTGGATTCTAACTCTGAACCAATTGTTCAACCAATCATCGAGCCAGTTATTAAAGAAGAGGAAGATATGACTGCTACAAATCAAACGATGGATGCATTAATGAAGGCAACAAGAACAGGTCAGGGCCACACAATTATTCAACCTACGATGACTGATGGTTTTGAAATAAAGGTCCAATTTCTCCACATGGTGACTAATACATGCCAATTGGGTGGAGCCCCAAATGAGGATTCTAACGAGCATCTTCGTAATTTTGTAAGCATTTGCAAGCTTTTCAAAATCAAAGATGTCACCGATGAAGTTGCATGTTTAAAAATCTTTCCATGGTCCCTAAAGGATGATGCAAGAGATTGGCTAGACTCATTACCGGAAGGTTATATTGAAGATTGGAATGACATGATGGACAAGTTTTTGTCAGAATTCTTCCCTGCTTCAAAAGAAGCAAAATTGCAAAGTGATATAAATCACTTGAAACAAAAGTCTAACGAGACTCTTTATGAAGCTTGGACCCGATTCAACAAAATGCTTAGGGTATGTCCTCAACATGGGTTGAATACATTCCAAAAGGTCCAAATTTTCTATAAAGGAGTCAATGTGGCTACCCGAAAGGATATAGATGTTGCAGCAGGAGGATCAATCATGAAAAAAATGCCCGAAGAAGCGCACACAATAATTGCCGATATAGCAGTCCATTCTCATAATTGGCATCAAGAGATGGAGTTCTCCAGATCATCAACGGTTGCTAATGTCGAAAGCAACGATGAAATCGCTGCATTAAAAGTTCAATTGGCAAATCAAGCAAGGCAAATTGAGAAGGTAACCAAATAAATGCACGCTATCAGGGTAGGGTGTGAATTGTGCCAAGGTCCCCATCTAACTCCAGATTGCGACCAAACGACAATGGAAGAGCAAGCAAATTTTTTAGGTTACTTGCGTAAAGATAAAATGAATTTTGACGACTTTCCGGCGGTTGAAGCAATGAACCAGAAATATCCTCCTGTCAATAGTTATCAAATAGGGGGACCTTCAAGTTCAAACAACAATTACCACGGAGGAAATTCAGGTTACCAAAATAACCGAAATTTCCAAAATCAAAATCAACGAAATGCACCACCCGGTTACAATCATCTAAACAATCGTAATCAACCTCCACGAAATTACCAAAATAATTTCCAACACAATCAACCACAACCACAACCACAAGCATTTATACAACCACAACCCGAGAAGAAATCCGGTTTAGAAGATATTTTGAGAGATTTTATGGTTAAGCACGAGCAAAATGCGGAACTTCAAACTCAGCAAATTCGAAATCAACAAGCTACGATTCAGAATTTAGAAAGGGATGTTGGAAGGATCTCACAGTTACTAGCAGAGAGACCACATGGTGCTCTCCCCTCAAATACTCAAGTGAATCCCATTAACAATCAAACAAGGAATGAGCATGTAAATGCTATAACTACCAGAAGTGGTTTAACCACTAACCCGGAGACCCTTAAGTCCCCGAAAGTTCCTTTGTCTCCTTCTGTTTTACAGGTACCTGTTGATGTAGATGAGCATGTTGAAAAAGAACAAGAGAAAGATGATCCACCAGTGATCATACCGAAGGAAAGTGAAGAACCACCAGTGAAGGTGTACAAGGCACCTATTCCATACCCAAAAGCATTGAAGAAAGATAGACTCGCGAGTCAATATCAGAAATTTGCGGATATGATCAAGCAAATCAGCATTAACATGCCACTCGCAGAGGTTCTTAAGGGTATGCCCCATTACGGGAAGTTTTTGAAAGATCTCATATCCTCGAAGGGTAGATACCATGAAGTTTCTGCCACATTCCTCCATGAGGAGTGTTCGGCCATCTTGAAAAAGAAAAATTTACCTCTAAAATTGGGAGATCCGGGTAGTTTTATCATCCCATGTATAATGGGTGATTCGGTAGTGTACGATGCACTAGCCGACCTAGGTGCAAGTGTTAACCTAATGCCTTACTCGTTATATTTGAAAGTTGACTTAGGAGACTTGAAACCAACCCGAATGGGTATTCGATTAGAAAACCAATTATTTGATACTCCCATAGGTATAGCCGAGGATATTCTTGTAAAAGTTGGCTCACTTGTCTTTCCCGTCGACTTTGTTATTCTAGAAATGCAAGAGGACACAAAAGTTCCTATCATTTTAGGACGTCCTTTCCTTAACACCGCAGATGCTATCATTAATGTCCAAAAAGAACAATTAAGTCTAGGTGTGGGAAACGAGAGAATAATTTGTCATATTGACAAAGCCATGAAAAGACCCACTTTCACCGATGACTCTTGTTTTCAAATTGATGTTATAAATCTTTGTGTTGAGGATGAATTGCAGGAGCTACTTGAAATCGATACCTCGGGGTTTGCAGCGGTAAGTGAAAGTGAACACTTCAATATTGATGAGGATTTTGATGAGTTGATGAAGGTGGTCACGGATGATGAGACCAAAGAAGAAGAAATTCCCAAGGAAGAGGAATCATTTTAAGATATTGAAAATAAAGATAGATTCCGAATAAAGAATTCCTTGGAAGAACCACCCGTACTAGAGCTTAAGGAGCTACCCAAACACTTGGAGTATGATTATCTCGAAGGTACATCTCAATTACCGGTAATTATTGCTTCACATCTTTTCGGTAACGAGAAGGAAAGGTTAATCTCTGTTTTGAAAACCCATAAAAAGGCTATAGCCTGGAAAACGACCGACATTCCAGGGATAAACCCGTCTTATTGTACACATAAAATTCTCCTTGAGAATGACTTCAAACTAGTAGTACAAAGACAACGTAGGCTAAATCCCAACATGAAAGAGGTTATTAAAAAGGAGGTAGTCAAGCTTCTTGATGCCGGGTTAATCTACCCCATCTCCGATAGTCCTTGGGTTAGTCCGGTACAAGTAGTACCCAAAAAGGGGGTACAACCGTTATTGTAAATGAAAAGGACGAACTCGTTCTAACTAGAACGGTTACCGGCTGGAGAGTCTGTATTGATTACAGACGTCTCAATGATGCCACTAGAAAGGATAATTTCTCGTTGCCTTTTATTGATCAAATGATTGAACGATTAGCGGGGAAGGAATACTATTGCTTTCTAGATGGTTTCTCTGGTTACTTCCAAATTCCAATTGATCCCAACGACCAAGAAAAGACCACATTCACTTGTTCTTTCGGGACCTTTGCCTATCACCGCATGCCATTTGGTTTATGCAATGCACCCGGAACCTTTCAAAGGTGCATGATGGCAATTTTTGATGATATGGTAGAGGATTGTATGGAAGTCTTCATGGATGACTTTTTCATGTTTAGAGACTCCTTTGAATCGTGTCTTTTTAACCTTGAACGTATGCTTATCTGATGTGAGAAATCAAACTTGGTCCTAAATTGGGGAAAATGCCACTTCATGGTGAAGGAGGGCATTGTACTTGGTCACAAGATATCTCGTGCGGGAATAGAGGTAGATAAAGCTAAAATTGAAGTTATCTCTAAGCTACCTACACCGACGAATGTCAAGGCCATTAGAAGCTTTCTTGGTCACGCGAGATTCTACAGACGATTTATCAAAGATTTTTCTAAAATCGCCCGCCCAATGACCAAACTTCTTGAAAAGTATGCTCCATTTGACTTCGATTCCAATTGCGAGAATGCATTCTCCATTCTAAAGTCAAAACTCACACAAGCTCCCATTATCGTATCTCCGGATTGGAATATGCCTTTTGAGTTAATGTGTGACGCGAGCGACTATGCCTTAGGTGATGTCTTAGGACAACGACCCGGTAATCATTTTCGTCCAATTTATTATGCGAGCAAAAAGCTAACGGGAGCTCAAATTAATTATACCACCACGAAAAAGGAGCTCCTGGCGGTTGTTTTTGAGTTTGATAAATTTCGGTCATATTTGGTGTTGTCCAATACCATTGTTTACACGGACCATTCGGCCCTTAGGTACTTATTCTCGAAACTAGATGCAAAGCATCGTCTCATACGTTGGGTTCTTTTACTTCAAGAATTTGACATTGAGATACGTGATAAGAAAGGAGCCGAGAATCTAGCCGCCGACCATTTATCCCAACTTGAAAACCCCGAATTAGAAAAACTCGATGATACAATCATCAAGGACACATTTCCTAATGAATCTCTAATGAGGGTTGACAAGGAATCTGAAATCCCATGGTTTGCTGATAATGCTAAAAACGAACATATATTTCATAGCTTTATTCCTCAAGAAAGACAAGCTTTTAGTTGCAATTGTTCTATTTACAAGTGATATTCGTTTAAATAATAAAAGGTGAAGATAAAAGACAGATTCGACGAATTGAAGACGCAAACGACTAAAAAGCTCAAAAGTACAAAATACAATCAAAGAGGTTCCAATTATTGATAAGAAACGTCTAAAAATGACAAGAGTACAAGTTACAAAACGCAAAGTACAAGATATTAAATTGTACGCAAGGACGTTCGAAAATCCGGAACCGGGACCAGAGTCAACTCTCAACGCTCGACGCAACGGACTAAAAATTACAAGTCAACTATGCACATGAATATAATATAATATATAATTAATTCTTAAAATTAATATATATATATATATATATATATATATATATATATATATATATATATATATATATATATATATATATATATATATATATATATATATTATATTATATTTAAAAACCGTCGGCAAGAAAGGATCCAAAATGGAGTGAGCTGTAAAATCAAACTCCGCGACTCGCGGAGTTTGAAGGGGAAAAATGCCGTGAGTCGTGGAGCCCCAAATTCTGAAACTGCCTATAAAGCTCGCGCATTCTGATCGTAAAAAATATCTATATATCCATCCTCTCTATCTATATACGTAATATATATAATTTATATTTTAATTTTAATTTTAATTTTAAATCCTAATAATAAGGGTATGTTAGCGAATGTTGTAAGGGTGTAAGTCAAAATTCTGTCCGTGTAACGCTACGCTATTTTTAATCATTGTAAGTTATGTTCAACCTTTTTAATTTAATGTCTCGTAGCTAAGTTTTTATTATGCTTATTTAATACCGAAGTAATCATGATGTTGGGCTAAAAATATTAAAATTGGGTAATTGGGCTTTGTACCATAATTGGGGTTTGGATAAAAGAACGACACTTGTGAAAATTAGACTATGGGCTATTAATGGGTTTTATATTAACTAAACAATACCTTATTAATTTAATATACAAACTTATAATTTGACGTATTTATATATAACCACATACGCTTGACTGGGTACGGTGGGCGGGATATCTATAAATACCAATAATTATTCATTTTATAGGACACGGAACTGGATTAATAGTTAACAGACTTGTTGAAACAGGGGTGAATTACATTCAAGGGTAATTGGTGTAATTGTTAACAAAGTAGTAAAACCTTGGTTTACACGCAGTCGATAACTTGGTGTATTCATTAAACAAAGTATTAAAACCTTGTTACAATTCGAATCCCCAATTAGTTGGAATATTTGACTTCGGGAATAAGAATAATTTGACGAAGGCTTTCGCTCTTTATATTTATGACTGATGGACTATTATGGACAAATCCGTATGGACATATTAAATAATCCAGGACAAAGAACAATTAACCCATGGGAATAAACTAAAATCCACACGTCAAACATCATGAATACGGAAGTTTAAATAAGCATAATTCCTTTATTTTTATATTTAATTGCACTTCTAATTATCGCACTTTTATTTATTGTTATTGTATTTAATTGCACTTTTATTTATTGTCTTTGTATTTAATTACACTTTTAATTTTCGTACTCTTTAATTATCGCAATTTTATTTTATCGCACTTTTATTTATCGCAATTTCATTATCGTTATTTACTTTACGCTTTAAATTTAGTCTTTTATTTATTTTTAATATTTTACATTAGGTTTTAACTGCGACTAAAGTTTTAAAAAACGACAAACCGGTCATTAAACGGTAAAAACCCCCCTTTATAATAATAATATTACTAATATATATATTTGTATTTTTATAAATTTAAACTAATATAGCGTTAAGCTTTGTTTAAAAGATTCCCTGTGGAACGAACCGTACTTACTAAAAACTACACTACTGTACGATTAGGTACACTGTCTATAAGTGTTGTAGCAAGGTTTAAGTATATCCATTCTATAAATAAATAAATATCTTGTATAAAATTGTATCGTATTTAATAGTATTTTCTTATAAAATTTAATAGTATTTTATACCCCTTAGCTTTAACTATCAAGTATTTTTGGCGCCACTGCCGGGGAATCGAAATCTAGCTTAAAAGCCGGAAGCGCAACGCTAATATAAAAAAAAGATTTTTATTTTTAGTTTACTTTTATAAAAAAATACGCTTTTGTAAAAATACGTTTTAAATATTCAAAAATATAAAAAGAAAAAAAAAATATAAATATTTTTAAGTGTTTGTTAAATATTTAAGTTTTATAAAGTTTCTTAAATTTTTATTTATAAAAATATAAATTTTATTTAAATATTTTGTGGTTATTTAAAACATAAAAATAAAAAACCGAAAAAAAAATATATATATAAATCTATTTTTAAGATTTTTATAAAATTATAAAGTATTTCTATTTTTATTTTAGTTTTTTAAAAAACATAAGTTTTTATTTAATTTATATAAATATTTTATTTAATTATTAAAACAGAAAATAAAAAAACAAATAAATAAAATAAAAAAACTGACCTGTCGAATTTGACCTGCACCTCTTTTGGACCTGCAACCTCCGCGACTTGCGGAGAAATTGAACTGGTTCAAACGCAACTCGCGAAGCCGTCTGACACGGGCCACACATAAACCCTAACTGCATTAATTACGGAGTTTTTAATTATTATTATTAATTAATTAGTATTTAGGGTTAATTAATTTATTATTTAATTTAAGTTTTAATTAATTTGTTATTATTTTTTTATTTAGTTTAATTAGTTTAAATAAGTTATAAAATTAATAGTTTTAATAAATAAATAATATAAAAATAATATTTTTATAAAAATTGTACTTTTTATAACTTTTAGTATATTTTTATATTTTGTCCCATTTTATTCGTTTTTAGCGTAACTTTTGTAATTTTCGCTCATATTTAGTTTTAATCCATAGTTTTTGCCATAGTTATTTTTTTTTCTTCTAGATTTTTAAGCTTTGCCGTAAAATTCCTTAAGTGCTTTCTCTTTAGACTAAGATTTAGGTGCTTTAGAATTTTGCGATGCCTTTTTATGTTTTAGTACCTTTTTAAGATATTGTCATTTGGGATATAGTTTTTCTTGTAAGCTTTAATATTTTTAGAAGCAACTTTTAATTTTTAGTTTTTAGTTCCTTTTTAAGTTTTAACGCACTACTTTCTTAATTTTTATTTTTTGACGCCTTTTACCTATGTATCAATTATCACTCTAATTAGTAATCTCAATTTGCAATTTTAATTTTAAGTTAGTGATAGTAATAAGGTTGGGTTAGTCGAGTGTTTTAAAGTTTTAATAGTCACTCTTTTTCTTTCTTATTTTTCGAAGCCTTTTATTTCTCAACCCTTTTATTTTTCAACCCTTTTCTTTTTCGACCTTTTTCGACGCGCAATCTTTTTCTTTCTTATTTCTCGCAATTCTAGTTTTAGGACTTAGAATTTTCTCTACTTCTTATCTAAATTTCTTAAAATTACAAAAATTTATTTTAAGTGGTTAAATTGATAGACATCAAAATTTTCTGGTTCGTAGTAATAGTTGGATTTGTTCGTGGACCGGGTTATTAGAGCCAAACAGTACTCAATTATATTGAGACCAAACGAATCCTGCCCCTCTGCTGCATCTTTTGGCTATTTGAAATGTGGGCAAAATCAGAAAAGTCTATTAATTGGATAACTTATACTACCTCCGTCTCATTCCAATAGTCCAGTATTCCATTTTGGGCTGTCCCAAATTAATAGTCCACTTCTATAAATAGAAAGGAAAGAGGATATTTCATTGGTGGATCTGGAGAGAGAAGATATTTCATTGGTGGAGAAATGAAGTTAGTGGGATTTCCTAAAACTGCGTGTTTTTTGTCTGTGGACTATTGGAATGAGACGGAGGTAGTATAATTTTTCTTTCCTTTTAAAAACTAATAGGATATTCAGTGAATGCACCGAGCAAGACGTTCACCACCTTTTGTACGTTCACCACCTGTAACTCGATCAAGACATCTAGCTAATATTACCGCCGTTGATTTTTCTTTAGAATCGTCATCCAGTCGACCAAGTACTCCAATTCAAATTTACGATAATCCATTTTTTGAACCCGACCTCACAATTGAGAATCCGGAGAATATTCAGGGACGATTCATAGATCCTGAACCATTAATTTTTCCTCCGGAACCACCAATCATTAAAACAGAGATTGTTGAGGAACGAACCATTAAATCAGAATCCTATAGTGATTCAGATTCAACAAATTCAATTATGGAGAATCTGGAACCTTTAAGTTTGGAAGACCGAATGAGAGCTAAACGTACTGGCCAAGGTCACGCAATTACTCATCCAGACATTAATGCGCCAGATTATGAAATCAAAGGACAAATTCTACACATGGTGACTAATCAATGCCAATTTAGTGGTGCGCCGAAGGAAGATCCAAACGAACATCTTCGTACCTTTAATAGGATCTGTACACTATTTAAAATAAGAGAAGTTGAAGATGAACAGATATATCTCATGTTATTTCCCTGGACTTTAAAGGGAGAAGCCAAAGATTGGTTGGAATCGTTACCTGAAGGGGCGATTGATACATGGGACGTTTTAGTTAAAAAATTTCTTAAACAATTCTTTCCGGCATCTAAAGCCGTGAGACTTCAAGGAGAAATTGTTACGTTCACACAGAAACCGAATGAAACTCTATATGAGGCATGAACCAGATTTGGAAAGTTATAAAGAGGATGTCCGCAACATGGTTTAGACACTTGTCAAATAGTACAAATATTCTACCAAGGATGCGACATCACTACGAGGAAAGACATAGACATAGCAGCTGGTGGTTCTATTATGAAGAAAACAGAAACTGATGCTTACAAAATTATTGATAACACTGCTTCCCACTCACATGAGTGGCACCAAGAAAAAGATATCGTTAGATCATCTAAAGCAGCTAGAGCCGATTCTAGCCATGACTTAGATTCCATTTCCGCAAAGATAGATGCTGTCGAGAGACGAATGGAAAAGATGACTAAGGATATACACTCAATATGAATTAGTTGTGAGCAGTGTGGAGGACCACATTTGACAAAAGATTGTCTCAGTATTGAACTAACAATGGAACAAAGAGAGAATATTTCATACATAAACCAAAGGCCTGGAAATAATTATTAGAATAATTATCAACCGCCAAGACCAATTTACAATCAAAACCAGAATTATAATCAAAATGTTCCATACAACAACCAACAAGGTCCTAATAATCAACAAGTATCCAACAATACTTACAACCAGCAAAGACCTAATTTTCAAAACAAACCACCACAAACCGATGATAAAAAGCCAAATTTAGAAGATATGATGACGAAGCTAGTTGAAACTCAAACGCAGTTTTTCACATCTCAGAAACAAACCAATGAACAAAATGCTCAAGCATTTAGAAATCAACAAGCTTCTATTCAAAATCTGGAACAAGAAGTAAGTAACTTAGCAAGGTTAATAGGTGAAAGGAAACCGGGAAGTCTACCTAGTGATACAAATGCTAACCCCCGGAATGAAACAGCTAAAGCCATTACCACAAGAAGTGGTACAACACTTAAACCACCTGAAATACCTGAAATTTCTGATGAAGCTATTCCTACTCTACAAGAACCACAACCTGAACAAGATAAGGAAAAAGAACCGGTAGTTGAAAAGGTTAATGAAGATAACACAGTTAAGGCTAAACTTTATGTTAAACCATACCAACCACCACTTCCTTACCCGAGTAAAATGAAAAAAGAGAAACTTGAAGCCGAGCAATCTAAATTCTTGGATATGTTTAAACAAATAAATGTCAATCTTCCTTTCATTGATGTAATTTCAGGAATGCCTAGATATGCTAAATTTCTGAAAGATCTAATATCGAATAGAAAGAAAATGGAAGAACTCTCGACCGTTACTATGAATGCTAATTGTTCAGCAGTGCTGTTGAATAAGATATCAGAAAAACTATCTGATCCAGGAAGTTTCACAATTCCATGTTTTCTAGGTAGTCTTAGTTCAATAGAATCATTGGCAGATTTAGGTGCTAGTATAAATTTAATGCCGTATTCACTATACACTAAACTAGACCTTGGAGAATTGAAACCAACAAGAATAAGCATACAACTAGCCGATCGATCAATAAAATATCCTAGAGGGATAATGGAGAACATGCTAGTTAAAGTTGGTACTTTAGTATTTCCAGTAGATTTTGTTATTCTGGACATGGAAGAAGATTCTCAAGTTCCTCTCATATTAGGAAGACCATTCTTAAACACGGCTAAAGCAATGATAGACGTGTTTGGTAAGAAACTGACCCTAAGTATAGAGGACGAGAGTGTTACTTTTTCAGTTGATAGAGCTATGCAACAACCACAATCTGCAGATGATACATGTTATTATATTCAAACTATAGATTCACATGCAGAATTGTTAGAAGAATTTCCAGAATTACAAGGAACGGGAGAATGTTCTTTAGGAGAAGGAACTGAACCGATTGATGAAACTGAAATATTGGCTACACTAATAGCTAATGGATATGAACCAACAACAGAAGAAATTCAAATGTTAAAAGAAGAAGACAGATATCGATATAAATCATCGATAGAAGAACCTCCGAAATTAGAGTTAAAGCCACTTCCAAACCATTTGAAATACGCTTATTTACATGGTGAATCTGAATTACCTGTAATAATATCGTCTTCTCTTACTGAAAATGAAAAATCTCAACTCATTTCTGTGTTGAAAGCTCATAAACCAGCTATTGCATGGAAGATTCATGATATTAAAGGAATAAGTCCTTCGTATTGCACACATAAAATCCTTATGGAAGAAGGTCATAAAACATATGTGCAACGCCAATGAAGACTAAATCCTAATATGCAAGATGTTGTTAAAAAAGAAATTATTAAACTGCTAGATGCAGGTTTAATTTATCCAATTTTTGATAGTCCATGGGTAAGCCCAGTTCAATGCGTGCCAAAGAAGGGTGGCATGACTGTCATTACAAATGAGAAAAATGATCTTATTCCTACTAGGACTGTAACAGGATGGCGTGTGTGTATTGATTATAGAAAATTAAATGACGCCACCAGAAAAGATCACTTTCCCTTACCTATTATTGATCAAATGTTGGAAAGATTAGCCGGAAATAGTTACTATTATTTTCTTGATGGTTTTTCCGGATATTTTCAAATTCCAATAGCATCCTAAGATCAAGAGAAAACCACGTTCACGTGCCCTTATGGTACTTTTGCTTACAAACGCATGCCATTTGGACTTTGCAACGCCCCTGCAACCTTTCAAAGGTGCATGATGGCGATTTTTCACGACATGATAGAAGAATGAATGGAAGTTTTCATGGATGACTTTTCAGTCTTCGGTGATACATTTGAATCATGTCTAGTTAATCTGGAACAAATGCTTATTAGATGCGAACAATCAAATCTAGTTCTTAATTGGGAGAAATGCCATTTCATGGTTAAAGAAGGCATCGTTCTTGGACATAAAATTTCAAAGGAAGGAATTGAAGTGGATAGAGCTAAAGTAGATGTAATTGCTAAACTTCCACATCCCACCAATGTTAGAGGAGTTAGGAGTTTTCTAGGGCATGCCGGTTTTTACCGACGTTTTATAAGAGATTTTTCTAAAATTGCCACTCCTATGAATAAACTCCTAGAAAAGGATGCTCCATTCATATTTTCAGATGAATGTATCAAATTTTTTAATATTCTTAAAGAGAAACTCACTAATGCGCCGATCATGATAACACCAAATTGGAATCTACCATTCGAACTTATGTGCGATGCAAGTGATTTTACAATGGGAGCCGTTTTAGGACAAAGGATTGAAAAACGATTTCAACCTATATATTATGCTAGTAAGACGTTACAAGGAGCACAAACGAATTACACAACTACTGAAAAAGAACTCCTTGATATTGTCTTTGCTTTTGATAAATTTCGTTCATATCTCGTTCTAGCAAAAACGGTGGTCTATACCGACCATACTGCTCTTAGATACTTATTTTTGAAACAAGATGCTAAACCAAGATTAATCCGTTGGATCTTACTCTTACAAGAGTTTGATATTGAAATCCGAGATAAAAGAGGAGCAGAAAATCTCGCCGCTGATCATCTTTCTCGTCTTGAAAATCCCGAATTAGAAGTTCTAAATGAATCGGCTATACAAGACAACTTTCCTGATGAATATCTATTGAAGATAGATTATAATGAAATACCATGGTTTGCAGACTATGCAAACTACTTAGTATGTGGATTCCTTGAAAAAGGATTGTCGTACCAAAAACGAAAGAAATTCTTTAGTGATATAAAACACTATTTCTGGGAAGATCCACATCTGTTTAAAAGTTGTCCAGATGGAATAATACGCCGATGTGTATTCGGAGATGAAGCTAGTAAAATCTTAAACCATTGTCACACAGGACCAACAGAGGGCATTATGGGCCTCAACTAACAGCAAGAAAAGTTTATGATGCTGGATTCTATTGGCCTACAATTTAAAAAGACGCACACCTTCTTTGTAAATCCTGTGATGCTTGTCAAAGGTCCGGAAAAATAAGGCAACGTGATGAAATGCCACAAAACATCATTCAAGTATGTGAAGTATTTGACATTTGGGTTATTGACTTTATGGGTCCATTTCCAAAATCTCATAATAATCTCTATATTCTCGTACCATTGATTATGTATCTAAATGGGCGGACGCACAAGCTCTCCCAACTAACGATGCACGAGTTGTAGTCAACTTTTTAAAACGTCTTTTTGCAAGGTTTGGAACACCGAAAGCTTTAATAAGTGATCGAGGAACTCATTTTTGTAATAATCAACTTGAGAAAGTTCTCAAAAGATATGGAGTAACTCATAAAATCTCCACCACATATCATCCGCAAACAAGTGGACAAGTTGAAAATACCAACCGAGCATTAAAACGTATTCTAGAGAAAACCGTAGGATCAAATCCGAAGGAATGGTCCATTAAATTGGAGGATGCACTCTGGGCTTTTAGAACAGCCTACAAAACTCCAATTGGAACCACACCTTTTAAACTCGTTTATGGAAAAACATGTCATCTTCCAGTAGAAATAGAACACAAAGCATTTTGGGCTTTGAAGACATGTAATCTTGATTTACATGAAGCTGGACGTCTACGGTTAAGTCAGTTAAAAGAATTAGAAGAATTAAGACATGAAGCATATGAAAATTCCTTAATTTATAAGGAAAGAACGAAGAAATGGCATGATAAAAGAATCAGAAGTTCAAAAGAATTCAAAGAAGGAGACAGAGTTCTTCTTTTCAATTCACGATTCAAGCTATTTCCTGGAAAATTGAAATCAAGATGGTCTGGACCATTCATAGGCAAAAGAGTTTTCCCATACGGAACAGTAGAATTAATAAATTCAAATGGGATTTAATTTAAAGTTAATGGTCACAGAGTTAAACATTACATACATGGTCCGATGGAAGTTGACAATGAAGTTAATCATAATTTCACCACCCAAGAAAACCTTCTAAATGGAAACATAAATATGTTATCAACAACATATGAAAAATCAAAATTGGAAAATATGGAGGAGTCAAATTTGAGTGATGAAGAAGAATTCTTATACAAACCTCCCATTCCAAGAAACGAAGAAAAATGTGAACAAGAAGTTCAAATAGAAGTGAAAGAACCAAGAAAAGAACACCCGAAAAAGGTTTACAAACCAACTCGACTTACTAAAGCAGGAGATCCGGGTGAATTTATCATTTCTTGTTTGCTTAATGATGGTGCTGTATATAATGGACTCGCAGATTTAGGAGCAAGTGCAAATATTATGCCTCTTTCCTTATACAAAAGATTAGGCATGGGTAAATTAAAACCAACCAAAATAGGTGTTCAATCATTTGACCAAACCATTAAACACCCGGTTGGAATAGCAAATAATTTACTTGTTAACGTGGAAAGTTTGACCTTTGTTGCAAACTTCATAGTGATTAATATGGAGGAAAACCTTGATATTCCTCTAATTCTAGGTCGCCCATTTTTAGCAACCACCGAGGCATTCATTAATGTAAGAGAAGGTAGAATGACACTTAGGGATGGTGATACATCGATCACCTTTGTGAACCGAAAGTTTAGATCTCCACCAACCAAAACTGTTAGACCAATAAAAATGCATAAGTGTGGGGAAGATGAAGAAACACTTAATGATGATCCAATCACAAAGAATGCCGTTGATGATACGAAATTAGATGAACCCATTTTTAACAGTTCAACGAAGAAACTTTATAAACGGATTCACGATGCTAAGATTAAAGGAAACTTTAAGTTATGTAACCGATTAGTATCCAATTTATCGCCAAAAGAAAAGGCGATGTTAGTTGAATTTGTGAAAGTTACGGAGGAAATCAACAAATGGATTGAAATAAAAGTCAAAGATATACAAGTTGTTGATGATTCAATTGAAAATAATGTTAATCACAATTTCAACTAAGTGTAGGGAGGTTTATGTTTTTCTGTTAGAGTTAGATTTTCTGTTTTCGTGTAGTTCTCGAAAATGGAACCCGAATGGTCTTTCCCTAGCAGACCCTAAAGAACTAGTCTTCTCCCCCCATTCTGAATTTTTATTTTTTTTTAAGTTTTACGAAATGAAGACTTCCTGTGAACTAAACCATGGTCTAATGCTACACGCTTTGATTACTAAACGTAATAATGACACACTTCCAAGTGAAATAGTATCATTAATCAGAGGTAAATTGGACGGAGTAAGAAAAGAATCCAGATGCGAAGATAATAAGTTACAATTTGGTAAAGGAAAATCAAAATCCGCAGCTAAAAGAAGAGCACGACACCTTGAAAAATGTCACTAATGCGGAAAATGGTCAAACGAAGGTAAATGTTCAAATAATCAAACCTATTCAAACACCGAATTTGTTACTTTATGCATAGATGGACCGTTCATATGTTTAGAAGAAAAAACGTTAAATGCTCGAGGTTACGCCTATGTAGCCATGGAAAACTAATTAGTCCGACTATCTTATGAGTGGGCTAGAGCATATCACTAAGAAATATATATCACAGGTAAGTCTGTACAGTTTTTATTTTTATTTTTATTTTTAACCTTTTGATAATAAACGCTAATTTGTTCTGTATAAAGTATTAAATTGGTATTCGATAAAATTAGGTCTTGCAACCGAATTGTTGATATCACACAAAAATTTATTACATCACTGCGAAATTTAACGTTTATTCTTAAGGTATAAATATCTTTAATCAATCAACCAAAAATATTTCAAAAATTCGTCATGAGTTAAATTAGGTCATGGAACCGAAATTACTTTACCGAAAAGAGGGGCGTATATTTTTGATAATATTTGATTGATTAAAGTGGGATAAAAGCCAAAAAGATTTTTAATTTTATTTTTACTTTGTTTTTAAAATTAAAATTAAAATAATATTGTAAACTTGTTAAAATTAAATCAATATATTTAAAATTGTAAATATTTGAAAAATTAATATTTTTAATATAAGTTTGTATGTATAAAAACAAAAATATAATTTAAGTTTGGTGTGAATTTTTAATTTTATGCATTTTAAATTTAAGTTTGGTGTGAATTTAAAAACAAAAATTTACTTTATTTCGCTAAGTTAAAAATATGATTTTTTAAATTCGTCGTGAGTTGAAGACTAGGTCGTTGAACCGAAATTGCTTTACCCGAGAGAGGGACAAGAACTTTTATTATCATTATTTTTAATCTTATTGAATTAAAGTATGCCAAAAACATTAAAAAACTCAAAAATCTTTGCTTTTAAAACATCGTTTAAAAATGACAAATTTTAAAATTTTGTCGAGGGACGGACTAGGACATCGTTCCGAAACGCCCTCATCCTAAAAAGAAACAAAATTTTTAAAATATTAATTTTATGTTTTAATTAGTATAAGGTTTTTATATATATAAAAAAAAAAATAGCACCGCGACTCGCGGAGTTTGTAAGGAGTAAATGCCGCGACTCGCGGAGTTTGCAAAATACAGAAAAAAATAAAACGCTGGAACAGATCAGTCAACACACAACACACCACAAAACTGCGAAAAAACCCGAAAAAATACTCCCAAAATCGAAATTTTTCACCAAAAATTATCACATTTTTTACTAAAATCATGTTGAGAAGGATGCTATCAAGGAATTACTCAAGGAAAACGGTAAATTTCTACACCAAAACACCCTTTAATCCAAAAATTTAGTGTTCTTGAGCAAATTTATACCCAATTCGATTTTGATGCTTTTTAGTGTAATTATGCTTAAATTGTTTATGTATTATGCTTGTATAACCTAGATTGATGCTATTTAACATGATTAGAAGCCTTAAACTTCAAATTTTGAGTAATCTAGGGTTTGTGTTCTTGAGCAATTTGGGGCTTTTTGATATAAACAGGTTATGGCCGATTTTTGTCATGAATTATTGCTAAATTAAGTAGTGTAACATGTTTAGGTAGTTAAATGATCCAAACTTTGAGCCTAAACATGATTTTTGAGAATTAAAGTGGACTTTTTCAAGTCTAAAATTCATGAACTTGATTTTTGAGAGATAATGCCATTTGAAACTTGTTTAATTGCTAATAATGATTATTTTGATATGTTATTTAAGTTGAATGCTTATGAACTTGGCAAACATTTTCGTATATGCTTATTTGAAAAAGTGTAGATTTGATAAAAATATGAAAATGAGCATAAGTTTGATATAAATTGAACATGTAATTGTAATTATTTTGATTGATGATTTTGCTGACACTAATGCATATTTGGATGCACAAAAATTGTGTTTAATGTGTTTTGCAGACTGAAAGGGGTGAATCTTCATCCAAAGCTCGCATTGCTCCTCCTGAGAATGCGGAACAACAAGATGTTGCTAACCATTACAAACAAGATATATCTCATCCAGTTATGACATTTTCAGATATGCACGTGGAAAATTTGCACCCGAACTTGAGATTAGACAGACATTGGATAGATTATCCAAAATACCAAAGAGGCTTGCACACTCTTCATTCTAAAGCTGTTGAAGTACCTAGGGTAAGAGAATGGGAACCGTTAGAAGCCGTAGAATTGGCCGAGCCAATTAGGGAATTACTTACTCAAAGGTATGGTAATTCTACTTTTAACGATTGGGTACGTTTATTCAACATGCGTAGACCTGTATATAAAGTATGGTGTGAAGAATTATTGTGTAGTATAGAAATAAATGATCGGGTAGCTAGTTTAACCGATCGAACTTTTATTAGATTTTTGTTAGGAGGTTCGATGCGCCACATGTCTCTACTAGACATGGCTCAGGCCTTACGTATATATACGCCTGAGGAGATAGCATCTGCCGATTGTCGAGGGTTGATATTAAATGGTAGGAAGATTGATGAAAATTTTGATACGCATGGTGTATGGAGTCAAATGACTAGCCATCACCGATTTAAAGGGGGAAATTACTCTTATCTTGATATTGATAGAGCTGAATTAAGAGTAATCCATAGGTTTTTAGCGAGCTCGATTACACAACGAGGTAAGAATAAGGAAAAGGTAAATGAGCAAGATTTATTTTACCATATGTGTATTCGAGACCCACAAAGCGCTATAAGTATACCTTATTGTGTGGGTTATTATTTATCAGCTATGGTTAGGGGGATGAGACCGCACAGTATAATAGGAGGTGGTATATTTATTACATTAATTGATGAGTATCTCAATGTGGATATAAGTCAGGGGGGATTATTAATCGAAGAACCAGAACCCCACGATACAATTGGTTTAAATGTATATCATGGTGCTAAGGTTTTGAAGAGGCGAAATAACGCCGCAGTAAGATATAATGGAAGACATCCACAGGTTGAGAGAAATCAACAGCCATGTAATGTGGGAGGGGGAAATGAAATGACAGAAATGCAAAGGTTTATAGCTTCACAAGAATATGAAAATGCTAGACATCGAGCATTTGAAGATTGGCAAGTTCATCAAAACCACATCATAGCTCATTGCCAACATATAGGTAGAAACTATATTCCTACTCCAAAGCCCGAATTTCCTCCCTGATCTATAGAGATCCAACCATCGTATCCTACTTATAACCCAGCTGAAGCATTCTATAACACATACGGTTATGCATGGAACCCCTACTGGTATCAGTATCAACCCTAGTTTATTTAGTTTTATTTATTTTATTTTTGTAATGTTACTACATTTAGAACTTATGTTGATATTGTAATAGTTTTTTATAATTTTCTAACTTTTATTATTAGATTTTAATAATTTTTGAATGTGGGGTAATATACCAAACTTCAAAAATATGTATATATGTTTGCAGTTTATCCTATGTACACAACAGAGTAAAACAACGCATTTTCAAATACTGGCATTAAGTTCAGCAAAAGCAACTAATTTTGACGACAAGATGCAAAATATATGTGAAATAACAACAAGACGGAATGAACAAATGATGTGCACCATTTATCATTCAACACAAACAACAATATGTTTGGAAACTTTGGTAAAATTTAATCATTTTTCTACTCTAATCACCCTCAATAATTTAAATTGTTACTGATTTCTTGCAAATGAGGGCATTGCAAGATCTTAAGTGTGGGAAGGGGTTAAATTCTTTCGGATTTTAAAATTTTTACTTTAAACACTTGGTTACCATTAAAAATACTAGCAAAGCAGTAGTTGTATTAGAATCTAGTGCTCTCTGATAATAAAGAACAGCCCTAGTCTTATATACTGACTACCCAATTCTAGTAAAAATTTTCAAAATTTTCAATTAAATGAACTCAAAATCATGTTTATACATATTTATGAACGATAAAACTAGGTGTTAACACCAAAATTATTGTTACCTTGGAAAGGACATAAATTGAGAAACAAACCAAAATGTTAAAATTCATTTAAAATGAAATAGAGGACAATAAAAAGGAAAATAAAAAGCCAAGTGTGGGAAAATTTACCAAGTTATCTTAAACATATGTCACATATTTCTGTAACAATTAATTGAAGATACTTTTGTTTTGGACTAAATTAACTATTTTACACGATGAATCAATTCCATCATTAAAAGGAAGTAAAGTCTTCCGAAAAAGACACGCGCTTCTTGATTTAGGTCAAGAAGTTGTCGTCCAGACCAGCTGTAGGTTGACAAAAAATCTAGAAAAGTCATCACTAAAATCAGCAGGAAATCCATGGACCTCAGCATCAAACAGGGTCGCCAAGTGGTCAGATTTATCCTAACCATGAGAAGGATTTATCTCGTACAATGGGGGGGGGGGGCACCGTGCAAATTAGCTTGACAAGACTAATGAATCAGATCCCTAGAAAGGATAATCTCCTTAAAGATTAAAAATCAGCTTTTAAGACTGATATTACTCAATCCTTGAGATTGACCTTAAAGATTGAGAATTCAAACTCATGGAATTCAATGATATCTAAACTCGAGCTTGAACGAGAAAATATTTTAATCAAAATTACAAACCGATTTGTTTTCTGAAAACCTATTTTCAATGCGTTCATTAACATTGAACGTAAAATCCTAGAAATTCACCTGGAATTCATTAGGTCACCTGAACCAAATCAGGTGTCAACCGTAAGAACGGTGGTTGCATAGCATGGTCAAAGACAGGACCTTGTGCCAGACCGAAAAATTATAAGGGTGAGCTTTACTATTGCTCCTACCAAGGATAGTAATTGCGTCCGACACGTTATAGACCATAATTAAAAGCATGTCAGGGGACATTGCCTTAACAGTTGCTTGTTCAACGCTTTCCTTTACAACCGGATGGTAGTTTACCGAAAGGTAATATACGGAGCAAGTAAACTGGACGTGTTGCTTTCCCAATACAAGGTTAGCAAGTGGGTGACACAAAACCGCAAGTTTTGAGCTAAAATTTTCAAATCTGAAACCCACCAAACCCACAAAAAGAATTTGCAAACACCGGTGAAGGGTTATTCCGAAAAAACTTATCTAGGGTAAAAGCTAGATTTAATTTTTAAAAGATCAAATGTTTTCATAAAGATCCAATTTCCTTAAGGATCTAATTTTTTTATAGTCATGTGGGACTGTAAACCATAACGTTACTACCATTGTTTATACCGCCATATAGAAATCACTGATGTACAAAGTGTGAAGAATAAAGAAGTGATTCTAGTATTTCAAGACTATATTGCTTGAGGACAAGCAACGCTCAAGTGTGGGAATATTTGATAATGCTAAAAACGAACATATATTTCATAGCATTATTCCTCAAGAAAGACAAGCTTTTAGTTGCAATTGTTCTATTTACAAGTGATATTCGTTTAAATAATAAAAGGTGAAGACAAAAGACAGATTCGACGAATTGAAGACGCAAACGACCAAAAAGCTCAAAAGTACAAAATACAATCAAAGAGGTTACAATTATTGATAAGAAACGTCTAAAAATGACAAGAGTACAAGTTACAAAACGCAAAGTACAAGATATTAAATTGTACGCAAGGACGTTCGAAAATCCGGAACCGAGACCAGATTCAACTTTCAACGCTCGACGCAACGGACTAAAAATTACAAGTCAACTATGCACATGAATATAATATAATATATAATTAATTCTTAAAATTAATATATATATTATATTATATTTAAAAACCGTCGGCAAGAAAGGATCCAAAATGGAGTGAGCTGTAAAATCAAACTCCGCGACTCGCGGAGTTTGAAGGGGGAAAATGCCGCGAGTCGCGGAGCCCCAAATTCTGAAACTGCTATAAAGCTCGCGCATTCTGATCGTAAAAAATATCCATATATCCATCCTCTCTATCTATATACGTAATATATATAATTTATATTTTAATTTTAATTTTAATTTTAAATTCTAATAATAAGGGTATGTTAGCGAATGTTGTAAGGGTGTAAGTCGAAATTCTGTCCGTGTAACGCTACGCTATTTTTAATCATTGTAAGTTATGTTCAACCTTTTTAATTTAATGTCTCGTAGCTAAGTTATTATTATGCTTATTTAATACCGAAGTAATCATGATGTTGGGCTAAAAATATTAAAATTGGGTAATTGGGCTTTGTACCATAATTGAGGTTTGGATAAAAGAACGACACTTGTGGAAATTAGACTATGGGCTATTAATGGGTTTTATATTAACTAAACAATACCTTGTTAATTTAATATACAAACTTATAATTTGACGTATTTATATATAACCACATACGCTTGACTGGGTACGGTGGGCGGGATATCTATAAATACCAATAATTATTCATTTTACCGGACACGGAACTGGATTAATAGTTAACAGACTTGTTGAAACAGGGGTGAATTACATTCAAGGGTAATTGGTGTAATTGTTAACAAAGTAGTAAAACCTTGGTTTACACGCAGTCGATAACCTGGTGTATTCATTAAACAAAGTATTAAAACCTTGTTACAATTCGAATCCCCAATTAGTTGGAATATTTGACTTCGGGAATAAGAATAATTTGACGAAGGCTTTCGCTCTTTATATTTATGACTGATGGACTATTATGGACAAATCCGTATGGACATATTAAATAATCCAGGACAAAGAACAATTAACCCATGGGAATAAACTAAAATCAACACGTCAAACATCATGAATACATAAGTTTAAATAAGCATAATTCCTTTATTTTTATATTTAATTGCACTTCAAATTATCACACTTTTATTTATTGTTATTGTATTTAATTGCACTTTTATTTATTGTCTTTGTATTTAATTACACTTTTAATTTTCGTACTCTTTAATTATCGCAATTTTATTTTATCGCACTTTTATTTATCGCAATTTCATTATCGTTATTTACTTTACGCTTTAAATTTAGTCTTTTATTTATTTTTAATATTTTACATTAGGTTTTAACTGCGACTAAAGTTTTAAAAATCGACAAACCGGTCATTAAACGGTAAAAACCCCCCTTTATAATAATAATATTACTAATATATATATTTGTATTTTTATAAATTTAAACTAATATAGCCTTAAGCTTTGTTTAAAAGATTCGCTGTGGAACGAACCGGACTTACTAAAAACTACACTACTGTACGATTAGGTACACTGCCTATAAGTGTTGTAGCAAGGTTTAAGTATATCCATTCTATAAATAAATAAATATCTTGTGTAAAATTGTATCTTATTTAATAGTATTTTCTTATAAAATTTAATAGTATTTTATACCCCTTAGCTTTAACTATCATTTGCCCATTTTGCAAACTATCTTGCTTCAGGCATTCTTCAAAAAGGACTTTCTTATCAACAAAAGAAGAAATTCTTTGTGGATTTGAAGTCCTATTTCTGGGAACACCCCGACCTATTTTGTGTTGGTGCGGATCAAATGTTTCGCCGTTGTGTTTACGGAAAAGAGGCTCAACAAATTATTGAGCATTGCCATCAAGGGCCCACCGGCGGTCATTTCGGACCAAACCACACCGCAAGAAAAATCCTTGACTCGGGCTTTTATTAGCCCACGATCTTTAAAGATGCCCATAATTTCGTTCGGACGTGTAATGCATGCCAACGAACGGGTAACATCACGAAAAAGGATGAGATGCCTCAAACCGGCATCCAAGTTTGTGAAATCTTTGATATTTGGGGAATCGATTTCATGGGACCATTTCCAAGTTCCTATAAGTGCAAGTACATCCTAGTAGCCGTTGACTATGTATCTAAGTGGGCTGAAGCAAAAGCTTTACCTACGAATGATGCTAGGGTGGTGGTGAACTTCTTGAAAAATCTCTTCTCGCGCTTTGGAATCCCAAAGGCGCTCATATCCGATCGAGGAACACATTTTGCCAACAACCTTCTTGAAAAGGTGTTAAAGAAGTATGGCGTAACTCATCGTTTCTCTACTCCATACCACCCGCAAATGAGAGGTCAAGTGGAGAACACGAATCGTGCCTTAAAACGTATACTTGAGAAGACGGTTGATAACAACCCTAAGATTTGGCAACGCAAGTTAGATGATGCGTTGTGGGCCTTTAGGACTGCTTTTAACACACCAATCGGTACCACACCATTTAGACTTGTTTATGGTAAAGCGTGCCATCTTCCAGTTGAAGTGGAACATAGAGCATACTGGGCATTGAAGCTTTGTAATTTAGACATGGAAAAGGCTGGTGAAAACCGATTCATGCAAATGTATGAATTGGAAGAATTGAGGTTAGAAGCGTACGAGAATTCGAGCTCGTATAAGGAGAAATCGAAAAGGTGGCATGATGCCCGATTGATAGAAGTGAAAGAGTTTAAAACCGGTGATAAGGTTTTGGTTTTTAACTCACGGTTTAAATTTTCTCCCGGAAAGTTGAAGTCCCGATGGACGGGACCTTATTTGGTGAAACAAGCATTTCCATCGGGATATGTTGAGTTGTTTGGAAACGGAAATACTTTTAAAGTGAATGGTCATCGATTAAAACTCTATTTTGATGGAGTTGATACCACTGTTCAAGATGACATCACTTTCTCCCCCAACGCTAATTAGCTTGGGAAGGAGTCGCGTGAACGACTCGCTAATAAACTTCACAAATTGTATATAGTCCCTTCCGTGTGTTCGTTTCTTAGGATTGATTGTTTTGAGTGTTTTGAGTGATTTTTCGAGTTTTAGTACGAACCAAGTTGTTTAGGGACCTTCCGCAATGTTTAATACGCGAAAAAACATCAAAAACTGGTGCAACAGGGCCAGATGCGCCGTATCTGTAAGGGATGCGTCGCATCTGAAGGCAAGAAAAATCCCGACAGTTTAAATGCGCTGAGAAAAGGTCATGCGCCGCTTTTGGGCCACCAGATGCGCCGCATCTGCTCCAGATGCGCCGCATCTGTGTCTGAATGTTGGAGTCTGCCTATTTTTTATGCACAAATACGGGAGTTTATCATTTTTATTCATTTTTTCACCTACAACTCTGACTTTCATCTCATTTTCTCTCAAAGCTTCCATCTCTAAACACTAAATCAACCGATTAAACCCATCTTTGAGCATCTAATCCGTCTATCAACATGAGAAAGGTAAGATTAATCTTCATTTCTTCATGGTTCTTGTGTTCTTCATTATCAAATTCGGATTTAGCTTGTTCTAAGTGTGGGGATGTTTAAATCTTCATGTTTTGGTCATTATATGCTTGTATTGTTGTTACTAATCCTTATTCATGCTCGAATTTCATGATTAATTGCTCAAAAATTTACTTTAAAAATTAGGGTTCTTCATGAATTTGGGGATTTCGAAAGAATGACCATTACTTGTTTAAATTGGGATGTTTTAGAGTTCAATTACTAGTATACATTAGCAAATCTGCATGAACCTTAGTTGAATTACACGATTACACAAATTATTGAATTTTAGGGTTCTTAATTTGGGGATTTTGACTTTTGTTGACTAGTGAGTGTTCTAAGTGGAATTAAAGCAATTCATTGATTATGCTAAACTCATATACGCCTTAACTTAGTGTTTGTTCAAATTCAAAAGTTTTATTTGTGAAAGTTAAGGATTGTATGCTTAGGCTTTTTGATGAGATTGTTGATTTGAGTCGACTTTAGTGTCTAAATGTATGATAACCATTGATTGCATATTGTTTGACATGCTTATTGATGAATGCTAATGGTTTCATATACTTGTTTTGGTAAAGCTAATTATGCTAGATATGATTGAACTTATGAAGTGATAAAGATTATGAGTCATACTAGTACATGTTTGTTAAAAATGAGATAAGTACATCCATGATAGAATTATGTTTGACATGAGAGTTTGTGTAATGCGTACGATATAACATGTTCTACATGGTTTTGGCTTGTGCAATATGAAAGATGTTTTGAATAACTTTAACGCTAATCAACTTGGTTTGTTGTTTTGTTTGTTTGGTTTTGTTGTGTTTTTGTAGACTAGAACATCATCATCAAACCCAAAATCAAAGAAGCAAAAAGCCCCGGCAATTATAGATCAGGAAACAAGTGAGGAGGAAAATGCTGTTGAGGAAGACGAAATGGATATTGACAACCGGCAATTAAATGTCCGTGGATTAACCACTCCAGATCCATGGATCAATGTAGTTCTGAGACATCCGGAATATCATGAACGGATGAAGGAACTTCTACACAAAGACGTATATCCAGGGAAATATATCGATTGGACACCATTAGAAGAAGCCGATGAATATCAAAAATTTTGCAACCTTTTCCGAGTAACGTATCAAGGCCATCGAATATATGAATGGGAAAACCTGTTCAGAATGCAAGAAAGAGTGTACCCACTTTTAGTCAAAGAATTCGTTGGTTCACTTAGGGTTGATTACACGTCACCAACATCAGGTACCTTTATGAGATTTCATCTTGGAGGACAAGACCGGATACTAACACTGCTACAATTTGTAAAGGCGTTGGATATCTATGAAGGGTTGCCACACCAATTGATGCAAAACTACTTTAATCAATGTATATACTATGTTTCTTCTTTTAATCATTCACAAGCATGGGTGGACATGAGCAATAGCGCATATAGTGCAAGCAAGCACACTTGTAGCAAGCTACGTACCTACGAGCATCGATGCGTCCAAAGATTCATTTCAAGTACCATAAACTGTCGAAAAGACAGTAGCGAAAAAGTTACCAACTTGGATATCTGGTACATTCACGCGATAATGGATCACACCCATGTTCATATTCCATGAATGATTCTCACTTTCCTTCTCGAAGAAAGGAAAAAGATTACACCAATCATGGGGCCATTTTGTAACCAGGATTGCCCAACATTTTTATCAATACAAGTGGGTTAGAGGAGAAACATATGATTGCCTTTGATAGAGTAAGTTATACAAGGGCAAACATTTTAACGAGGGGGTCGAACGGCCTTCTAACTAGGTATGTGGATCCCGCGAACAGGCAACCGCAACAACCACAACTGCAGCCAGATCCACAGCCGAATGTTGGAAGTAGTTCAGGTCCGGGAAATGATTGGGAGGCTTACATGGCGCGACAATTTTTAGATTTGCGACTCCATAATTGAAATGTCCCGTTCTTATTGATTAAAAACGTTCCATATTAATTGATTTCGTTGCGAGGTTTTGACCTCTATATGAGACGTTTTTCAAAGACTGCATTCATTTTTAAACAAACCATAACCTTTATTTCATCAATAAAGGTTTAAAAAGCTTTACGTAGATTATCAAATAATGATAATCTAAAATATCCTGTTTACACACGACCATTACATAATGGTTTACAATACAAATATGTTACAACAAAATAAGTTTCTTGAATGCAGTTTTTACACAATATCATACAAGCATGGACTCCAAATCTTGTCCTTATTTAAGTATGCGACAGCGGAAGCTCTTAATAATCACCTGAGAATAAACATGCTTAAAACGTCAACAAAAATGTTGGTGAGTTATAGGTTTAACCTATATATATCAAATCGTAACAATAGACCACAAGATTTCATATTTCAATACACATCCCATACATAGAGATAAAAATCATTCATATGGTGAACACCTGGTAACCGACAATAACAAGATGCATATATAAGAATATCCCCATCATTCCGGGACACCCTTCGGATATGATATAAATTTCGAAGTACTAAAGCATCCGGTACTTTGGATGGGGTTTGTTAGGCCCAATAGATCTATCTTTAGGATTCGCGTCAATTAGGGTGTCTGTTCCCTAATTCTTAGATTACCAGACTTAATAAAAAGGGGCATATTCGATTTCGATAATTCAACCATAGAATGTAGTTTCACGTACTTGTGTCTATTTTGTAAATCATTTATAAAACCTGCATGTATTCTCATCCCAAAAATATTAGATTTTAAAAGTGGGACTATAACTCACTTTCACAGATTTTTACTTCGTCGGGAAGTAAGACTTGGCCACTGGTTGATTCACGAACCTATAACAATATATACATATATATCAAAGTATGTTCAAAATATATTTACAACACTTTTAATATATTTTGATGTTTTAAGTTTATTAAGTCAGCTGTCCTCGTTAGTAACCTACCACTAGTTGTCCACAGTTAGATGTACAGAAATAAATCGATAAATATTATCTTGAATCAATCCACGACCCAGTGTATACGTATCTCAGTATTGATCACAACTCAAACTATATATATTTTGGAATCAACCTCAACCCTGTATAGCTAACTCCAACATTCACATATAGAGTGTCTATGGTTGTTCCGAAATATATATAGATGTGTCGACATGATAGGTCGAAACATTGTATACGTGTCTATGGTATCTCAAGATTACATAATATATAATACAAGTTGATTAAGTTATGGTTGGAATAGATTTGTTACCAATTTTCACGTAGCTAAAATGAGAAAAATTATCCAATCTTGTTTTACCCATAACTTCTTCATTTTAAATCCGTTTTGAGTGAATCAAATTGCTATAGTTTCATATTGAACTCTATTTTATGAATCTAAACAAAAAAAGTATAGGTTTCTAGTCGGAAAAATAAGTTACAAGTCGTTTTTGTAAAGGTAGTCATTTCAGTCGAAAGAACGACGTCTAGATGACCATTTTAGAAAACATACTTCCACTTTGAGTTTAACCATAATTTTTGGATATAGTTTCATGTTCATAATAAAAATCATTTTCTCAGAATAACAACTTTTAAATCAAAGTTTATCATAGTTTTTAATTAACTAACCCAAAACAGCCCGCGGTGTTACTACGACGGCGTAAATCCGGTTTACGGTGTTTTTCGTGTTTCCAGGTTTTAAATCATTAAGTTAGCATATCATATAGATATAGAACATGTGTTTAGTTGATTTTAAAAGTCAAGTTAGAAGGATTAACTTTTGTTTGCGAACAAGTTTAGAATTAACTAAACTATGTTCTAGTGATTACAAGTTTAAACCTTCGAATAAGATAGCTTTATATGTATGAATCGAATGATGTTATGAACATCATTACTACCTTAAGTTCCTTGGATGAACCTACTGGAAAAGAGAAAAATGGATCTAGCTTCAATGGATCCTTGGATGGCTCAAAGTTCTTGAAGCAAAATCATGACACGAAAACAAGTTCAAGTAAGATCATCACTTGAAATAAGATTGTTATAGTTATAGAAATTGAACCAAAGTTTGAATATGATTATTACCTTGTATTAGAATGATAACCTACTGTAAGAAACAAAGATTTCTTGAGGTTGGATGATCACCTTACAAGATTGGAAGTGAGCTAGCAAACTTGAAAGTATTCTTGATTTTATGAAACTAGAACTTTTGGAATTTATGAAGAACACTTAGAACTTGAAGATAGAACTTGAGAGAGTTCAATTAGATGAAGAAAATTGAAGAATGAAAGTTTTTGTAGGTGTTTTTGGTCGTTGGTGTATGGATTAGATATAAAGGATATGTAATTTTGTTTTCATGTAAATAAGTCATGAATGATTACTCATATTTTTGTAATCTTATGAGATATTTCATGCTAGTTGCCAAATGATGGTTCCCACATGTGTTAGGTGACTCACATGGGCTGCTAAGAGCTGATCATTGGAGTGTATATACCAATAGTACATACATCTAAAAGCTGTGTATTGTACGAGTACGAATACGGGTGCATACGAGTAGAATTGTTGATGAAACTGAACGAGAATGTAATTGTAAGCATTTTTGTTAAGTAGAAGTATTTTGATAAGTGTATTGAAGTCTTTCAAAAGTGTATAAATACATATTAAAACACTACATGTATATACATTTTAACTGAGTCGTTAAGTCATCGTTAGTCGTTACATGTAAGTGTTGTTTTGAAACCTTTAGGTTAACGATCTTGTTAAATGTTGTTAACCCAATGTTTATAATATCAAAAGAGATTTTAAATTATTATATTATCATGATATTATGATGTACGAATATCTCTTAATATGATATATATATATTAAATGTCGTTACAACGATAAACGTTACATATATGTCTCGTTTCAAAATCATTAAGTTAGTAGTCTTGTTTTTACATATGTAGTTCATTGTTAATATAATTAATGATATGTTTACTTATCATAATATCATGTTAACTATATATATAACCATATATATGTCATCATATAGTTTTTTTACAAGTTTTAACGTTCGTGAATCACCGGTCAACTTGGGTGGTCAATTGTCTATATGAAACCTATTTCAATTAATCAAGTCTTAACAAGTTTGATTGCTTAACATGTTGGAAACATTTAATCATGTAAACATCAATCTCAATTAATGTATATAAACATGGAAAAGTTCGGGTCACTACAGTACCTACCCGTTAAATAAATTTCGTCCCGAAATTTTAAGCTGTTGAAGGTGTTGACGAATCTTCTGGAAATAGATGCGGGTATTTCTTCTTCATCTGATCTTCACGCTCCCAGGTGAACTCGGGTCCTCTACGAGCATTCCATCGAACCTTAACAATTGGTATCTTGTTTTGCTTAAGTCTTTTAACCTCACGATCCATTATTTCGACGGGTTCTTCGATGAATTGGAGTTTTTCGTTGATTTGGATTTCATCTAACGGAATAGTGAGATCTTCTTTAGCAAAACATTTCTTCAAATTCGAGACGTGGAAAGTGTTATGTACAGCCGCGAGTTGTTGAGGTAACTCAAGTCGGTAAGCTACTGGTCCGACACGATCAATAATCTTGAATGGTCCAATATACCTTGGATTTAATTTCCCTCGTTTACCAAATCGAACAACGCCTTTCCAAGGTGAAACTTTAAGCATGACCATCTCTCCAATTTCAAATTCTATATCTTTTCTTTTAATGTCAGCGTAGCTCTTTTGTCGACTTTGGGCGGTTTTCAACCGTTGTTGAATTTGGATGATCTTCTCGGTAGTTTCTTGTATAATCTCCGGACCCGTAATCTGTCTATCCCCCACCTCACTCCAACAATTCGGAGACCTGCACTTTCTACCATAAAGTGCTTCAAACGGCGCCATCTCAATGCTTGAATGGTAGCTGTTGTTGTAGGAAAATTCTGCTAACGGTAGATGTCGATCCCAACTGTTTCCGAAATCAATAACACATGCTCGTAGCATGTCTTCAAGCGTTTGTATCGTCCTTTCGCTCTGCCCATCAGTTTGTGGATGATAGGCAGTACTCATGTCTAGACGAGTTCCTAATGCTTGCTGTAATGTCTGCCAGAATCTTGAAATAAATCTGCCATCCCTATCAGAGATAATAGAGATTGGTATTCCATGTCTGGAGATGACTTCCTTCAAATACAGTCGTGCTAACTTCTCCATCTTGTCATCTTCTCTTATTGGTAGGAAGTGTGCTGATTTGGTGAGACGATCAACTATTACCCAAATAGTATCAAAACCACATGCAGTCCTTGGCAATTTAGTGATGAAATCCATGGTAATGTTTTCCCATTTCCATTCCGGGATTTCGGGTTGTTGAAGTAGACCTGATGGTTTCTGATGCTCAGCTTTGACCTTAGAACACGTCAAACATTCTCCTACGTATTTAGCAACATCGGCTTTCATACCCGGCCACCAAAAATGTTTCTTGAGATCCTTGTACATCTTCCCCGTTCCAGGATGTATTGAGTATCTGGTTTTATGAGCTTCTCTAAGTACCATTTCTCTCATATCTCCAAATTTTGGTACCCAAATCCTTTCAGCCCTATACCGGGTTCCGTCTTCCCGAATATTAAGATGCTTCTCCGATCCTTTGGGTATTTCATCCTTTAAATTTCCCTCTTTTAAAACTCCTTGTTGCGCCTCCTTTATTTGAGTAGTAATGTTATTATGAATCATTATATTCATAGATTTTACTCGAATGGGTTCTCTATCCTTCCTGCTCAAGGCATCGGCTACCACATTTGCCTTCCCCGGGTGGTAACGAATCTCAAAATCGTAATCATTCAATAATTCAATCCACCTACGCTGCCTCATATTCAGTTGTTTCTGATTAAATATGTGTTGAAGACTTTTGTGGTCGGTATATATAATACTTTTGACCCCATATAAGTAGTGCCTCCAAGTCTTTAATGCAAAAACAACCGCGCCTAATTCCAAATCATGCGTCGTATAATTTTGTTCGTGAATCTTCAATTGTCTAGACGCATAAGCAATCACCTTCGTTCGTTGCATTAATACACAACCGAGACCTTGCTTTGATGCATCACAATAAATCACAAAATCATCATTCCCTTCAGGCAATGACAATATAGGTGCCGTAGTTAGCTTTTTCTTCAATAACTGAAACGCTTTCTCTTGTTCATCATTCCATTCAAATTTCTTCCCTTTATGCGTTAATGCAGTCAAGGGTTTTGCTATTCTGGAAAAGTCTTGGATGAACCTTCTGTAGTAACCAGCTAGTCCTAAAAACTGGCGTATGTGTTTCGGAGTTTTCGGGGTTTCCCACTTTTCAACAGTTTCTATCTTTGCCGGATCCACCTTAATACCTTCTTTGTTCACTATGTGACCGAGGAATTGAACTTCTTCCAACCAAAATGCACACTTTGAAAACTTAGCGTACAATTCTTCCTTCCTCAATACTTCTAACACCTTTCTCAAATGTTCACCGTGTTCTTGGTCATTCTTTGAGTAAATAAGTATGTCATCAATGAAAACAATGACAAACTTGTCAAGGTATGGTCCACACACTCGGTTCATAAGGTCCATGAACACAGCTGGTGCATTAGTTAAACCAAACGGCATGACCATAAACTCGTAATGACCGTAACGTGTTCTGAAAGCAGTCTTTGGAATATCATCTTCTTTCACCCGCATTTGATGATACCCGGAACGTAAGTCAATCTTTGAATAAACAGACGAGCCTTGTAGTTGATCAAATAAGTCGTCGATTCTCGGTAGTGGGTAGCGGTTCTTGATGGTAAGTTTGTTCAACTCTCGGTAGTCGATACACAACCTGAATGTACCATCTTTCTTCTTGACAAACAAAACAGGAGCTCCCCACGGTGATGTGCTTGGTCGAATGAAACCACGCTCTAAAAGTTCTTGTAATTGGCTTTGCAGTTCTTTCATCTCGCTGGGTGCGAGTCTGTAAGGAGCACGAGCTATTGGTGCAGCTCCTGGTACAAGATCTATTTGAAATTCAACGGATCGATGTGGGGGTAATCCCGGTAATTCTTTCGGAAATACATCGGGAAATTCTTTTGCAATGGGAACATCATTGATGCTCTTTTCTTCAGTTTGTACTTTCTCGACGTGTGCTAGAACAGCATAGCAACCTTTTCTTATTAGTTTTTGTGCCTTCAAATTACTAATAAGATGTAGCTTCGTGTTGCCCTTTTCTCCGTACACCATTAAGGGTTTTCCTTTTTCTCGTATAATGCGAATTGCATTTTTGTAACAAACGATCTCCGCTTTCACTTCTTTCAACCAGTCCATACCGATTATCACATCAAAACTCCCTAACTCTACTGGTATCAAATCAATCTTAAATGTTTCGCTAACCAGTTTAATTTCTCGATTCCGACATATATTATCTGCTGAAATTAATTTACCATTTGCTAATTCGAGTAAAAATTTACTATCCAAAGGCGTCAATGGACAACTTAATTTAGCACAAAAATCTCTACTCATATAGCTTCTATCCGCACCCGAATCAAATAAAACGTAAGCAGATTTATTGTCAATAAGAAACGTACCCGTAACAAGCTCCGGGTCTTCCTGTGCCTCTACCGCATTAATATTGAAAACTCTTCCACGGCCTTGTCCATTCGTGTTCTCCTGGTTCGGGCAATTTCTAATAATGTGGCCTGGTTTTCCACATTTATAACAAACTACATTGGCATAACTTGCTCCGACACTACTTGCTCCGCCATTACTCGTTCCGACACCATTTGTTCCTTTCGTTCTATTAACCCCTGGTCCGTAGACCTCACACTTCGCCGCGCTATGACCATTTCTTTTACACTTGTTACAAAATTTGGTGCAGAACCCCGAGTGATTCTTTTCACACCTTTGGCATAGTTGCTTCTGATTGTTGTTGTTGTTGCGGTTATTATTGTTGTTGGGATGATTGTTGTAGTTGCTGTTGTTGTTGTTGTTGTTGTTGTTGGGCCGTTTGTTGTAGTTGCGATTGATGTTGCGATTGTTGGGATAATTGTTGCGATTATTGTTGTAATTGCTGTTGTTGTTGTATTGGTGATTCTTATCACCGTTTTCCTCCCACTTTCTTTTGACTTGCTTCACATTGGCCTCTTCAGCAGTCTGTTCTTTAATTCTTTCTTCAATCTGGTTCACTAGTTTGTGAGCCATTCTACATGCCTGTTGTATGGAGGCGGGCTCGTGTGAACTTATATCTTCTTGGATTCTTTCCGGTAATCCTTTCACAAACGCGTCGATCTTCTCTTCCTCATCTTCGAATGCTCCCGGACACAATAGGCACAATTCGGTGAATCGTCTTTCGTACGTGGTAATATCAAATCCTTGGGTTCGTAACCCTCTAAGTTCTGTCTTGAGCTTATTGACCTCGGTTCTGGGACGGTACTTCTCGTTCATCAAGTGCTTGAATGCTGACCACGGTAGTGCGTACGCATCATCTTGTCCCACTTGCTCTAGATAGGTATTCCACCATGTTAACGCAGAACCTGTGAAGGTATGCGTAGCGTACTTCACTTTGTCCTCTTCAGTACACTTACTTATGGCAAACACCGATTCAACCTTCTCGGTCCACCGTTTCAATCCGATCGGTCCTTCGGTTCCATCAAATTCCAAAGGTTTGGAGGCAGTGAATTCTTTGTAGGTGCATCCTACACGATTTCCTGTACTGCTAGATCCAAGGTTATTGTTGGTATGTAGCGCAGCCTGTACTGCGGCTATGTTTGAAGCTAGAAAAGTACGGAATTCCTCTTCATTCATATTCACGGTGTGTCGAGTAGTCGGTGCCATTTCCTTCAAAATAGTTAAATGGAACAAGTTAATCATACAGAATATTAAGAGTAGTTAATAGTATTTCGTAGCATAATATGAACTCATTTATAAAAGCTTTTTCTTCATATTAGCGTTTTATAAGTTTAAATTCGGGTAGTACCTACCCGTTAAGTTCATACTTAGTAGCTAATATACAATTCAACTACTACAATTCTATATGAAAAACTGATTGTAATAATATTTCGCGTTCAAACTTTTATACAATATTTTACAAACTTACAATACCGCTTATTTTACATAAAGCATGAAATATAGCACACAATAACTTTGATACAAGATAGTTGTGAAGACAATTCTAGCTAGTACACAAGTCGTTCGGCAAAGGCAATAAAGACACGTAATTCATACGTCCAGAAACAAGTCATGCATTCTGGTTTTACTAGGACTACTTCCCATCCTTGGTCTTGTGCAACATAACCGTTATGGCCGTTGATAAGACAGCGTGTTGTAACGTCATCAAAGGGACGAGGGTTACGTAATGTCCAACAGTCCCGTAATAATCTAAAAACCTCATTTCTTACCCCAATTACCGACTCCGTCACTTGTGGAAACGTTTTGTTTAATAGTTGTAGCCCGATGTTCTTGTTCTCACTTTGGTGAGAAGCGAACATTACTAATCCGTAAGCATAACATGCTTCTTTATGTTGCATGTTAGCCGCTTTTTCTAAATCACGAAGTCCAATATTCGGATATATTGAGTCAAAATAATTTCTTAACCCGTTGCGTAAAATAGCATTTGGGTTCCCCGCAATATATGCGTCAAAGTAAACACATCGTAATTTATGGGTTTCCCAATGTGATATCCCCCATCTTTCAAACGAAAGTCTCTTATAAACCAAGACATTCTTGGAACGTTCTTCGAATGTCTTACAAACTGATCTCGCCTTAAATAGTTGTGCCGAAGAATTCTGGCCGACTCTAGACAAGATTTCATCAATCATGTCTCCGGGTAGGTCTCTTAAAATATTGGGTTGTCTATCCATTTTGTGTTTTTAAACTGTAAAATAGACAAGAGTTAGATTCATAAAAAAAATACTTATTAATACAAGCAATTTTTACATATATCATAAAGCATAAGAACACTATATTCCATATATTACACCACATGAATACAACTATCTTATTCCGACTCGCTCGTTTCTTCTTCTTCGGTTTTGGTTCGTTTTGCCAAGTTTCTAGGGATATATGATGTTCCCCTAATACGAGCCGTCGTTGTCCACATTGGTTTAGAAAAACCTGGTGGTTTAGAGGTTCCCGGGTCATTGTTACAACTTAAGGACTTCGGGGGTTGACGATACATATAAAGTTCATCGGGGTTGGAATTAGATTTCTCTATTTTTATGCCCTTTCCCTTATTATTTTCTTTTGCCTTTTTAAATTCAGTTGGGGTAATTTCTATAACATCATCGGAATTCTCGTCGAAATCCGATTCATCGGAGAATTGGTAATCCTCCCAATATTTTGCTTCCTTGGCGGAAACACCATTGACCATAATTAACTTTGGTCGGTTGGTTGAGGATTTTCTTTTACTTAACCGCTTTATTATTTCCCCCACCGGTTCTATTTCTTCATCCGGTTCCGATTCTTCTTCCGGTTCCGATTCTTCTTCCGGTTCCGACTCTTCTTCCGGTTCCTCTTCGGGAACTTGTGAATCAGTCCACAAATCATTCCAATTTACATTTGACTCTTCATTATTATTAGGTGAGTCAATGGGACTTGTTCTAGAGGTAGACATCTATCACATAATATCAAACACGTTAAGAGATTAATATATCATATAATATTCATATGTTAAAAATATATAGTTTCCAACAAAAATGTTAAGCAATCATTTTTAAAGAAAACACGGTCGAAGTCCAGACTCACTAATGCATCCTAACAAACTCGATAAGACACACTAATGCAAATTTTCTGGTTCTCTAAGACCAACGCTCGGATACCAACTGAAATGTCCCGTTCTTATTGATTAAAAACGTTCCATATTAATTGATTTCGTTGCGAGGTTTTGACCTCTATATGAGACGTTTTTCAAAGACTGCATTCATTTTTAAACAAACCATAACCTTTATTTCATCAATAAAGGTTTAAAAAGCTTTACGTAGATTATCAAATAATGATAATCTAAAATATCCTGTTTACACACGACCATTACATAATGGTTTACAATACAAATATGTTACAACAAAATAAGTTTCTTGAATGCAGTTTTTACACAATATCATACAAGCATGGACTCCAAATCTTGTCCTTATTTAAGTATGCGACAGCGGAAGCTCTTAATAATCACCTGAGAATAAACATGCTTAAAACGTCAACAAAAATGTTGGTGAGTTATAGGTTTAACCTATATATATCAAATCGTAACAATAGACCACAAGATTTCATATTTCAATACACATCCCATACATAGAGATAAAAATCATTCATATGGTGAACACCTGGTAACCGACAATAACAAGATGCATATATAAGAATATCCCCATCATTCCGGGACACCCTTCGGATATGATATAAATTTCGAAGTACTAAAGCATCCGGTACTTTGGATGGGGTTTGTTAGGCCCAATAGATCTATCTTTAGGATTCGCGTCAATTAGGGTGTCTGTTCCCTAATTCTTAGATTACCAGACTTAATAAAAAGGGGCATATTCGATTTCGATAATTCAACCATAGAATGTAGTTTCACGTACTTGTGTCTATTTTGTAAATCATTTATAAAACCTGCATGTATTCTCATCCCAAAAATATTAGATTTTAAAAGTGGGACTATAACTCACTTTCACAGATTTTTACTTCGTCGGGAAGTAAGACTTGGCCACTGGTTGATTCACGAACCTATAACAATATATACATATATATCAAAGTATGTTCAAAATATATTTACAACACTTTTAATATATTTTGATGTTTTAAGTTTATTAAGTCAGCTGTCCTCGTTAGTAACCTACCACTAGTTGTCCACAGTTAGATGTACAGAAATAAATCGATAAATATTATCTTGAATCAATCCACGACCCAGTGTATACGTATCTCAGTATTGATCACAACTCAAACTATATATATTTTGGAATCAACCTCAACCCTGTATAGCTAACTCCAACATTCACATATAGAGTGTCTATGGTTGTTCCGAAATATATATAGATGTGTCGACATGATAGGTCGAAACATTGTATACGTGTCTATGGTATCTCAAGATTACATAATATATAATACAAGTTGATTAAGTTATGGTTGGAATAGATTTGTTACCAATTTTCACGTAGCTAAAATGAGAAAAATTATCCAATCTTGTTTTACCCATAACTTCTTCATTTTAAATCCGTTTTGAGTGAATCAAATTGCTATAGTTTCATATTGAACTCTATTTTATGAATCTAAACAAAAAAAGTATAGGTTTCTAGTCGGAAAAATAAGTTACAAGTCGTTTTTGTAAAGGTAGTCATTTCAGTCGAAAGAACGACGTCTAGATGACCATTTTAGAAAACATACTTCCACTTTGAGTTTAACCATAATTTTTGGATATAGTTTCATGTTCATAATAAAAATCATTTTCTCAGAATAACAACTTTTAAATCAAAGTTTATCATAGTTTTTAATTAACTAACCCAAAACAGCCCGCGGTGTTACTACGACGGCGTAAATCCGGTTTACGGTGTTTTTCGTGTTTCCAGGTTTTAAATCATTAAGTTAGCATATCATATAGATATAGAACATGTGTTTAGTTGATTTTAAAAGTCAAGTTAGAAGGATTAACTTTTGTTTGCGAACAAGTTTAGAATTAACTAAACTATGTTCTAGTGATTACAAGTTTAAACCTTCGAATAAGATAGCTTTATATGTATGAATCGAATGATGTTATGAACATCATTACTACCTTAAGTTCCTTGGATGAACCTACTGGAAAAGAGAAAAATGGATCTAGCTTCAATGGATCCTTGGATGGCTCAAAGTTCTTGAAGCAAAATCATGACACGAAAACAAGTTCAAGTAAGATCATCACTTGAAATAAGATTGTTATAGTTATAGAAATTGAACCAAAGTTTGAATATGATTATTACCTTGTATTAGAATGATAACCTACTGTAAGAAACAAAGATTTCTTGAGGTTGGATGATCACCTTACAAGATTGGAAGTGAGCTAGCAAACTTGAAAGTATTCTTGATTTTATGAAACTAGAACTTTTGGAATTTATGAAGAACACTTAGAACTTGAAGATAGAACTTGAGAGAGTTCAATTAGATGAAGAAAATTGAAGAATGAAAGTTTTTGTAGGTGTTTTTGGTCGTTGGTGTATGGATTAGATATAAAGGATATGTAATTTTGTTTTCATGTAAATAAGTCATGAATGATTACTCATATTTTTGTAATCTTATGAGATATTTCATGCTAGTTGCCAAATGATGGTTCCCACATGTGTTAGGTGACTCACATGGGCTGCTAAGAGCTGATCATTGGAGTGTATATACCAATAGTACATACATCTAAAAGCTGTGTATTGTACGAGTACGAATACGGGTGCATACGAGTAGAATTGTTGATGAAACTGAACGAGAATGTAATTGTAAGCATTTTTGTTAAGTAGAAGTATTTTGATAAGTGTATTGAAGTCTTTCAAAAGTGTATAAATACATATTAAAACACTACATGTATATACATTTTAACTGAGTCGTTAAGTCATCGTTAGTCGTTACATGTAAGTGTTGTTTTGAAACCTTTAGGTTAACGATCTTGTTAAATGTTGTTAACCCAATGTTTATAATATCAAAAGAGATTTTAAATTATTATATTATCATGATATTATGATGTACGAATATCTCTTAATATGATATATATATATTAAATGTCGTTACAACGATAAACGTTACATATATGTCTCGTTTCAAAATCATTAAGTTAGTAGTCTTGTTTTTACATATGTAGTTCATTGTTAATATAATTAATGATATGTTTACTTATCATAATATCATGTTAACTATATATATAACCATATATATGTCATCATATAGTTTTTTTACAAGTTTTAACGTTCGTGAATCACCGGTCAACTTGGGTGGTCAATTGTCTATATGAAACCTATTTCAATTAATCAAGTCTTAACAAGTTTGATTGCTTAACATGTTGGAAACATTTAATCATGTAAACATCAATCTCAATTAATGTATATAAACATGGAAAAGTTCGGGTCACTACAATAATGATCGAAACACCCAAAAGGTAATTGATCACTACGATACAGGTAACAGGGAGATGCAACAAAACATTGATGTAGGGAATGATATAAACGTGGTACACTCAAGTAGGGCAGCAAAATCAGCTTAACTGGATACATGAACAGACTGTGTCATACGCTGTAGATCCCGCTAACTATACCCCCTCTCCTTGGCCTGCATATGAACCATGGGTTATAATGGGTGATCCATATCCTGCGCCTTATCCTCCTCCCCCTAACCTGCCTAATGAAGACACTGCTGTCGTCCCTACTCAAACAACCTATCAGGGGTACAACCCCTCAATATTTCAGGACGACGACACGGGAAACCAAAATGAAGGTGGAGCTGGCCCAAGTAACTCTTTTTGGGGATTCTTCTGAAGTTGACATGATTATTGGTGAAGTATGTGAACGGTTTAATTGATGTTGGTTTGTTTCAAAAACAATTTATCTTTATGTTTGGTGTGTAATAACTTGATAGTATTTTGGATGATTGTAATTTGAATAATTTAGATAATTAAAAGTACGGTTTTTAGTACATGGAGTACACCCCCATTTATTTGTGTGAATCGTATGTTTGCTTTGTTTGAATTATTACATGTGAGCATTGTGCTATATGCTGCATTTTTTACAAAGACTGGCAGTAAGTTCAGCACATACTTGATTGGTGATTGTTTTGTGGTTGCAAGAAGTGGATGATGTTCTTATGCTGGCATTCAGTTCAGCGCCATCATCCCGTAAACTTCGGTTTTAGACCTTGAAAGTAATAAACTCTCTTACACTCTTTAACCCTCTTGAATTTAAAATTTTTCTGATTTCACGTAACGAGGGCGATACATGAACTCAAGTGTGGGGAGGAAGTTATAAATTCTTTCGGGTTTTTGATTTTGGTTAAAAAGACTTAAAATGGTGAAAATTTTTAAACTTTTATCTTCATAAATTCAAATTTTGTTTAAAATTTGTAGATTTCAAAACTAGGTGTATACACCGAAATTATTGTCACAAAACAAATTAAGAAACAACCAAATGATTGAGTTTATTTTGTTAAAAATCATAAAACTAGTAGTCATATAAAAGATATAATCATCATGCTATACCACATTCTGAATGAAAAAGAATCATTAAGTAATTTGTTGTTCTAACAATCTAATCTAATGCTCATCTCTGTAATGATTGTGAAGGAAGTCAAGTCTTCTAATATGACACACTTGCTAACTTATGTTAGAAGATGTAGTCCAGAACAGCTGTAGGTTGACAAAAAATCTTGAAAAGTCATCTCTATCATCGGCTGGAAATCCACCTCACCTCAGTATCAAACAGGGTTTTTGGTGGTCAGACTTATCCTAACCATGAGATGGATCTGTCTCGTACAATGGGGGGCACATTGCAAATTAGCTTTTAAGACTAATGAATCTAATCCCCAGATGGATGATCTCCGTAAAGATCAACCGCATCTATGTTGACTGCGACCAACATACATATGCCATAACAAATTGAGGTGTGCAAACTCATGGTTCACCGATGATATTTGGACACGATATAGTTTTTTCAAAAACTTATGCTATTTTATGAACAATATTGTGTAAAACCATTTTTAGCACATCCGGTTTCAAGTTCCATGATACTTCAATCATGGGGGCGAGTAGCTTGCTAAGCGCCGACTGAGGCTTCGGTTTTCAGTTACCCTCAACCGGACTTTGAGGTTAAAACCGAAAAACTTGTTAGTATAAAAACTAAGATGTCTAATTTTCAAAATATAAAAGGTTTTTCGCAAAGGTCCCAATTTCCCTAAGGATCCAAATTTTTAAGAAATGTGGACTTTAAAACCCACCTTTCGACTTTGGTGTGATTTCATTTCGTGTGTGTACTAAAAGTGTGTGTATTATATTGTGAAATAAATAAAAGCGTGTGTACTCCAAAGGGTTGTGTATACTCAAAATGCATGAGTTTGATTCGTGTGTGAAATAAAAAGTGTGAGTGTGTATATATTGTGACCCGAGTGTGTGTTCCATATAGCGTGAGTTATTGTGTTACAAAATAACTTGTGTATCTTGTGTACTATATCGAGTGAGTGTGATTCCCATTTTTGTGTTCTCAATTAAATAAGTGTGTTTACTATAGTAAATTTCGATTTCTTGTAAAGTCTTGCTTGAGGACAAGCAAGGTTTAAGTGTGGGGATTTTGATAACGCCAAAATTATACATGTTTATTGCCGTTATTTCGATCCAAATTTGTTCCATTTGTATGTAATTGTTGTACGTATGTATTGTAATTCGTGTATATTTGTAAAAGTCCATTGTGAATGAATAAATGAAGACCAACAGCGAAAACAGAGTTAAAACGAAGATTGAACGCGTAAAACAGCCTGAAACCACTGAAACATGTCCAAATGTGGCGCATCTCTCTTAGATGCAGCACATCTCTGCACCAAATAACTCCCGACAGTTTCAGATGCGGAGCATAAAGACTTCTGGACCAAAACAGCCTCAGATGCGGCGCATCTGAGATGGATGCGGCGCATCCAAGCCAGATACGGCGCATCTGGTCCCCTGCCGACAGTCCTGAGTGCAGAACCAAGCTGGAATCTACTGAACGTAAAGAGATGCGGCGCATCCCAAAGAGATGCGGCGCATCTGGTCACTTTCTGGCCAAAATACCTAACTTTTGAGCCTATTTAATGAAGCCTTTGGTTACATACTTCATACACCTTCACTACTACGTTTTCCCTCAGTTCTAATACAATTTTCAAGGTTCAAGAAAGGCTACTAGTCAATCTCCACTCTTTCAACATCAAGATCAAGCTAGGATCATTCATCACTATTGGTATTATTGTTCTATATCTTTTAAACATGAATTCAACTTGTATTTACTGTTTCATTAGTTCTACTATGATTATGTTTGGCTAAAAGCCTTGTGTGTTTGCTTCAATGTAAGATTTATGGCTTGGGATTGTTCTATACTTTGATGTTATGCTAGTTATACATATGTTTGATTGATTAAATCATCTAGTTCAACCGTAAGAACCATTGTTATGCTTGCTTAGTTCATTACTTCAATTATATAGATTGCAAACCTATTAATGTGAGTTAACTAGGAAAACAATCTATACTTCAATACACCTAGTAATCTAGATGATTAGATACATAAACTTAAGTGATTTTGTTATGTTTTTAATTCGGTAATTGAACAAGTTCTAAAGCAACATAGTTATGAAATTACCTCAAGTGATTGTTGTAATTTAGGTTTCACATGAGTTTAACTGGGTTGGATCTAGTTAGTTAATCAATCTAAATCACCATGTTCTTTCAAAAGATCCATTGTTGTAATCATCCTTGTATCCTAGTTCAATTATGTAAGTTATGACTTGGTTTATGTGAGTTTATCAAAGACCATAGCTTATACTTCAACACCTAGTGATCTAGCCACCTATATGTGAGTATAGGATGTTAATTGAACGATATTTAGGATATACAATCATGTAGTTTACTTAGAGTGATCTTAGTAAACTAGGTTTTATGTGAATTCAACCACGAAAGAATCTTGTTGATTAAACATAGCTCTTAAGTTTATAGAAATTGTGAAATTGATATAAACTGCTCTATTTTAACTATCACATAATGGTTTTAATTATAAAAGAACAATCCCTGTCATTTATCAAGCATAGAAGTAAACACCGCATTCTCATTCTTGTTATTCATTATATTTATTTACTGTTTCGTTAAAGGAAAATACAACTTCAAACACAAACTCCCCCCTTTAGAATAATTAATCGTTGTAAAATTCTTAAAACAAACTTCTCCCTGTGGATCGAACTGGTCAATTTACTTGCTAGTTACTGCATGATCGGGTTTTAGTTGCCTGTATTATGTGTTAATTATTAAGCATATTGTCTACATTTTAAAGGTTACGTCTTGACACATCAGTTTAACATAAACTTTGAGATTTAATTTGACTTAACATATTTACATGGTTTTCGCTTGTGCAATATGAAAGATGTTTTGAATTTCTTTAACGCTAATCAACTTGGTTTGTTGTTTTGTTTGTTTGGTTTTGTTATGTTTTTATGTAGACTAGATCATCATCATCAAACCCAAGATCAAAAAACAAAAGGGCCCGGCAGTTATAGATCCGGACACAAGTGAGGAAGAAAATGCTGTTGAAGAAGAAGAAATAGACATAGACAACCAACAGATAAATGTTCGTGGATTAACCACTCTGGATCCATGGATTAACGCGGATTTGAGGCATCCGGAATATCATGAACGGATGAAGACACTTTTGCACAAAGACGTATACCCGGGTAAATATATTGATTGGTCACCGTTAGAAGAAGCCGGTGAATTGCAAAACTTTCGTAACCTTTTTCGGGTAACATATCAAGGCCATCGAATACATGCATGGGAAAACTTGTTCAGAATGGAAGAAAAAGTGTACCCACTCTTAACCAAGGAATTCATTGGTTCACTGAGGGTTGATTATTCTTCGCCAACATCAAACACCTATATGAGATTTCGGCTTGGTGGGAAAGACCAGACATTAACACTGCTACAATTTGTAAAGGCACTGGATATCTATGAAGGTTTGCCAAACCAATTGATGCAAACTTACTTTAATCAATGTATAGTCTATGTTTCCTCTTTTAATCATCAAGAAGCGTGGGTGAACATGAGCCATAGCGCATATAATGCCAGCAAGCAGACTTGTAGTAAGCTACTTACTTACTAGCATCGATGCGTCCAAAGATTCATTTCAAGCACGATAAACTGTCGAAAAGACAGTAGCGAAAAAGTTACAAACTTGGATATCTGGTACATCTACATGATAATGAATCATACCCATGTTCATATTCCATGAATGATTCTAGCTTTCCTTCTCGAAGAGAGGAAAAAGATTACACCAATTATGGGAGGGCACTATGTAACCAAAATTGCTGAACATTTTCGTGTAAATACAAGTGGGTTAGAAGAGAAACGCATGATTGCCTTTGATAAAGTAAGTTATACAAGGGCAAATATCTTGATGAGGGGGTCGAACGGCCTTCTAACTAGGTATGTGGATCCCGAGTACAGGCCACCGCAACAACCACAACCGCAATCAGATCCACAGCCCCAAGTTGGTAGTAGTTCGGGTCCGGGAAATGATTGGGAAGCATACATGGAGCGCCATTTTTTAAGCATTGCGTCTCCATCAAGATCAAAATGCTCAGAAGGTAATGGACTATTATGATACAGGTAACAGGGATATACGACATCACATTGATGTGGGGAATGATAGAACTTGGTACACTCAAGCCGGGCAGCAAAATCAGCTTAACTGGATGCATGAATAGACCTTGTCATACGCTGCAGATCCCGCTAACTACTCCCCCCCTCTTTGGCCTTCATACGACCCATGGGTTCGAATGGGTGATCCATATCCTCCTCCTTATCCTCCAGCATACCCCCTCCTAATCAAGAAACTGCTATCATCCCTGCCAATCCGACTTATCAGGAGCACCATACCTCAGTTTTTTCGCATGACGACTCAACATACCAAAACCAGGAAGAAGCTGGACCGAGCAACTCTTTTTGGGGATTTTTCTCTAGTTGATGGAATGATTCACAAAGTTGTTAAAGGTTTGATTGATGTTGGTTTGTTTTAAAAAAAATTTATTTCATGTTTGGTGTGTAATAACTTGATGATATTTTGGATGTTTGTAATTTGAATAATTTTGTTAATTAAATGTGGGGTTTTTGGTACATGGAGTACCACCCCATGTGTTTGTGTGAGATATTTGTTTGGTTTGTGACAGGTGACCATTGTGCTAATTGCTGCAAATTTTCAAAGACTGGCAGTAAGTTCAGCACATACTTGATTAATGGATGAATTGTGGTAGCAAGAAGAGGATGATGTTCTTATGCTGGCATTCAGTTCAGCGCCATCATCCCGTACACTTCGGTATTAAACCTAGAAAGTAATAACTCTCTTATACATTATTTAACCCTCTTGAATTTAATTTTTCTGATTTCATGTAACGAGGGCGATACATGAACTCAAGTGTGGGGAGGAAGTTATAAATTCTTTCGGGTTTTGATGAAGTTATAAATTCTTTCGGGTTTTGATTTTGGCTAAATTGGCTTAAAATGGTGAAAATTTTTGAACTTTTATCCTCATAAATTCAAAATTTTGTTTAAAATTTGTAGATTTTAAAACTAGGTGTATAAACCGAAATTATTATCACAAAACAAATTAAGAAACAACCAAATGATTGAGTTTATTTTGTTAAAAATCATAAAACTAGTAGTCATATAACAGAGATAATCATCATGCTATACCACATTTTAATGGAAAGAATCATCAAGTACTTTGTTGTTCTAACAATCTAATCCAATGCTCATCTATGTAATGATTGTGAAGGAAGTCAAGTATTCCAAAATGACACACTTGCTAACTTATGTTAGAAGATGTAGTCCAGAATAGCTGTAGGTTGATGAAAAATCTTGAAAAGCCATCTCTATCATCGGCTGGAAATCCACCTTACCTCAGCATCAAACAGAGTTTTTGGTGGTCAGACTTATCCTAACCATGAGATGGATCTGTCTCGTACAATGGGGGCACAATGCAAATTAGCTTTTAAGACTAATGAATCTAATCCCTAGATGTATGATCTCTGTAAAGATCAACTGCATCTATGTTAACCGCGATCAACATACATATGCCATAACAAATTGAGGTGTGCAAATTCGTGGCTCACCGATGATATTTGAACATGATATAGTTTTTTCTAAAATTTATACTATTTTATGAACTATATTATGTAAAATCATTTTTAGGACATCCGGTTTCAAGTTCCATGATACTTCAATCATGGGGGCGAGTAGCTTGCTAAGCGCCAACTGAGGCTTCGGTTCTCAGTTACCCTCAACCGGACTTTGAGGTTAAAATCGGAAAACTTGATTAGTGTAAAAACTAACATGACTAATTTTCAAAACATAAAAGGTTTTCTGCAAAGATCCTAATTTCCCTAAGGATCCAAATTTTCAAGAAAAGTGGACTTTAAAACCCACCTTTCGACTTTGGTGTGATTTCAATTCGCGTGTGTACTACAAAGGCGTGTGTATACTCAAAACGCGTGCGTGTGTTACTTTGTGAAATAAAAAAAATGTGTGAGTGTAATTCAAGTGTGTGTTTCATATAGCGTGAGTTTTTGTGTGCCAAAATAACTTGTGTCTATATCGTGTGAGTGTGATTCCTATTTTTGTGTTCTCAATTAAATAAGTGTGTTTACTGTAGTAAATTTTCGATTTCTTGTAAGTCTTGCTTGAGGACAAGCAAGGTTTAAGTGTGGGGATTTTGATAACGCCAAAATCATACATGTTTATTATCGTTATTTCGATCTAATTCTGTATCTATGTGTATGTATTTCTTGTACTTAAGCATTGTAATTCATGTACATTTTTAAAAGTCCATTGTGATTGAATAAATGAAGACCAACAGCGAAAACAAAGTTTAAATGAAGATTAAACACGTAAAACAGCCCGAAACTATTGAAACAGGTCTAAATGCGGCGCATCTATGCACAAAATAAATCCCGACAGTTTCAGATGCGGAGCATTAGGAATTCTGGACCAAAACAGCACCAGATGCGGCGCATCCAAGCCAGATGCGGCGCATCTGTCCCCCTGCCGACAGTTCTGAGTGCCAAAACGAGCTGGATTACACTAGCCTTAAAGGAATGCGGCGCATCCAAAGTAAATGAGGCGCATCTGATCACTTTCTGGCCAAAATACCTAACTTTTGAGCCTATTTAAGGAAGGCTTAGGTTATATACTTGATACACCTTCACTATTACATTCTCTCTCAGTTCTAGTACGAATTTCAAGGCTCAAGGAAAGTTATAGGGTCAATCTCCATTCTTTCAACATCAAGATTAAGCTAGGATTATTCATCGAAATCGGTATTATTGTTTTATAACTTTTATACATGAATTCAAATTGTATTTACGGTTTTATTAGTTCTACTATGATTATGTTTGGCTAAAAGCCTTGTGTGTTTACTTCAATGTAAGATTTATGGCTTGGGATTGTTCTATATTTCGATGTTATGATAGTTACATATATGTTTGATTGATTAAATTACCTAGTCCAACCAAAAGAACCATAGTTATGATTGTTAGTTTCTCACTTCAATTACGTAAATAGTAAACCAATTAATGCGAGTTAACTTGGTGAACAATTTATTCTTCAATACACCTAGTAATCTAGACGGTTAGATACATAAGCTTAAGTGATTTCGTTATGTGTTTAAATCGGTAATTGAACAAGTTTCAAAGCAACATAGTCATGAAATTACCTCAAGTGATTGTTGTAATTTAGGTTTTACGTGAGTTTAACCGGGTTGGGTCTAGTTAGTTAAATCAATCTAAATCACCATGTTCTTTTGAGAAATCCATTGTTGTAACCATCTTTATATCCTAGTTCAATTATACGAGTTGTGACTTGATTTATGTGAGTTTATCATTGGCTATAACTTGTACTTCAACACCTAGTGATCTAGTCACCTATATGTGAGTATAGGATGATAATTGAATGATATTTAGGTTTTACAATCGTGTAGTCAACTTAGAGTGATCTTAGTAAACTAGGTTTTTTGTGAATTTAACCAAGAAAGAATCCTGTTGATTAAACATAGTTCTTAAGTTTATAGAAATTGTGAAATTAATATAAACTCCTCTATTGTAACTATCACATAACGGTTTTAATTATAAAAGAACAATCCTTGTCGTTTATCAAGCATAGAAGTAAACACCACATTCTCATTTTTGTTATTCAATATATTTATTTACTGTTTCGTTAAACAAAAATACAACTTCAAATACGACCCCCCCCCCCCCCCCCCCTTTTAGAATAATTAATCGTGGTAAAGTCATTAAAACAAACTTCTCACTCTGGATCGAACTGGTCAGTTTACTTGCTAGTTACTGCATGATCGGGTTTAGTTTCCTGTATTATGTGTTAATTATTGAGCATATTGTCTACATTTTAAAGGTTACGTCTTAACACATCAGTTATAATATATTAATTAAATATATTACACTTACCTTATAAAGATATAAAAATATTATTTTAATGAATAATTATACAAAATCCCGTATGTAAGAAATATTGGATTCAAAATCTTGTTTTAATCATAACTAACTCGTTTTAAATCGAAAAAGCATGTTCCATATATGCGTTTTGAACGGTTTTGAAAGAGGAATCCAAATATGAACTCAAAATAAGAAAATAAAACTTTTTCAGTTTCTGAAAAATTAAGGTTTTAATAAATACGAATTTAATTATCCTTAAAACAAGATTAGCAAGTTTAATAATTAAAGATACTTGATGTATTCATCTTAATATGTTATGTTTTAATAAAACGAGTTGAAAAAAAAATAGATCTACCTCAAAAGGAGAAGAACGAAACGAAAAAGGGAAAATCCGACGGCGGTGGCGGTGGCCGGAGCTACGGCGGATCAAGGTGGCGTGTGTGGTGGTGGTCGGCCAAAAAAATAGCCGATGGTGGTGGTGATGATTTCGGTCGGCCGAAATCAAGGAGAGAGGGGAGAGAGAATTTTTTTGTAGGTGTTTTTGAGTTTGGAATGAATGAAAAATAAGGAGCTAGGGGGTCTATTTATAGGGTAAAGATTGAGGTTAGGTAACTTTTTCTTCAAGAACAAGTTAAGGTTTAATTAGGAAGTTTCTTATGGAATATGCTCTAGAATATTCCATTTATTTATGGACAAAATCCTTTTTATTTATTTTAGAAGATTTGATCTTATCTTAAAGATTTAATAATATCTTTTTCTTTAAGAACAAGTTTGGCATATTCTTGGCATATTCTTCACTTGAAAAATTCTAGAATACTTGTATAAAAAAAGTTGTTTTATCTTTTTTTTTTTAATAACCGATTTTTTTATATAGTCATTTTTTTATATAAATAAATAAATAATATAACTTAACATTTATTTTATAATTAGTTACATATAGTTTTACTTATCATAAAGTGCCACCATATAATTTAATACTGGCTAACATTAACTAAAGTATATTATATAAAAAATATATAAACCTTAATTAACAAAGTGTGTCGACTAAAAATTAATATTAGTCAACGTAGTATTAAAGTAAAGTAATTACTTATTAAATTCAATACTAATAAGCATACAGAAAACCCTAGGGGTAAAATAGTCATTTCAAGAAGGAAAAATTGACGGTTGTGACAGTATTCCCCCGTAAATGGAAACTTCGTCCCGAAGTTTTGGATAAACTTCTCGGATTGTATCAGCGTTTGAGAATAGAGATGGAGATATTTCCGTATCATTTGGTCTTCACGTTCCTAGGTACACTTGGGGCCACCGCGTGAATTCCAACAGATCAGTTCTATTGAAATATTTCCCTGTTCTAAGCTCTTGAATCTTATGACCCATAACTTATACAGGTTCTTCTTTGAAATGTATCTTATTATCAATGCGAGAGTAATCCAAAGGAATAACAGGAGTTTCATCCGAATAGATTTCCTCAAAAAGAGAAGATAATAATGCTATTCATGCATTTCAGTAATTCGGATACATGAAATTTCAAAAATATTACTAAGCTTATTTAAAACCTTGAGCGTTTTATGCCACAACACTAGGGCAGACAAACACATAGGAGTTTGTGGAGATCACAACCATGAAGTTTGATGCATGGCTTGTGTTTGTTAGAGATTGTACCAACTTCAAATTCTGGAAGGTAACCATAGACATTATACCTTTGGTTTTCAAGAGATTCCTTATGTGAATTGACGAAAGGAGATGTCAGTTGAGGAGTCACTAATCAGGCTTACATGCAAAGCAAGCCATAATTACTAAAATGCCCTCAAAATGGTATGAGTGATTAATGAAAGGTATCGTTCAATATATTATAATACATGCAAACTTATCCTTGGGAATAGTTTTTGATAGCACGTTGTAGAATGTAACTTTATGATCATGATTACAGTTACAGGTCAAATCAGGGATCGAAACTTGACTAGGATAACATCCAGTTGCTGAAATGACCCGTTCATATACATCATAAACGATTCACAATAGTTGATTACATCGCGAGGTATTTGACCTCTATATGATACATTTTACAAACATTGCATTCGATTTTAAAAGACAAACTTTCTTTACATCGAAAGTTGACGGCATGCATACCATTTCATAATATATCCAACTATAATTGACTTAATAATAATCTTGATGAACTCAACGACCCGAATGCAACGTCTTTCAAAATATGTCATGAATGACTTCAAGTACTATCCTTAAAATGAGCTAATGCATAGCGGAAGATTTCTTTAATACCTGAGAATAAATATGCTTTAAAGTATCAACCAAAAGGTTGGTGAGTTCATTAGTTTATCATAAATAATCATTTCCAATAGCATAATAGACCACAAGATACTCATATTTAGAAAACAATCTATGCAGGTCTACTCCTGCAGTAAAATCATTCATATGAAGAACACCGGAACCTTTCAAACAACTCACCAACGGTAGCTAATGCGTGCGTGCAATGCAAAATCATCTCACCGTGGTAGTTAATACAATATAATTTTACAACGGGAGCTAATGAGTGCGTGCAATGCAAAATCATCTCTCCGGGGGTAGCTAAAACGGGAGCTAATGCGTGCGTGCAATGCAAAATCATCTCTCCGTTACTAACTACAAAATCGAATACAATACAATACAATACATCGGGAGCTAATGCGTGCGTGCAATGCAAAATCATCTCGGCGTTGGTAGCTAAAACGGGAGCTAATGCGTGCGTGCAATGAAAAAATCATCTCTCAGTTACTAACTACAAAATCGAACCACTTCGGGAGCTAATGCGTGCGTGCAATGATAAAATCATCTCACCGATGGTCGATAATACAATATTTATAGAAATCAAACCTCTGAATCCAAATAATTCTATCATAGAATGTAGTTTTGAATGTTTGTGTCTATTTCGTCAAACGTTCATAAAAGCAGTTCATGTATTCTCAGTTCAAAAATATATCTCAAAGCATTTAGTAAAACAGTTATAAAAATAGCGCATGTATTCCCAGTTCCAAAAATGTAAAGAGTAAAAGGGGATCAAATGAAGTCACAATACTGTATTTCGTAGTAAAAATACATATGCCGTCATTGAACAAGTGTAGGGTTGGCCTCGGATTCACGAACCTATATCATTTGTGTATTCATTAATATATAATCGTAATCGAATAAATATATATATTATTATTAGTGACATAATTTTTATATTAATAACTTATATATATTTCATTATTTAATTAAATGTATTCATTTTGTATATAAAAATGTTAATATAATAAATATATTTTTATGTATGTATATGTATATGTATATATATATATATATATATATATATATATATATATATATATATATATATATATATATATATATATATATATATATCAATCATTTGATGAAACTATTAATTATAATAATACGAAAATAAGATTTGTAACGGTAAAAATGATATTAATGATAATAATGATTATAATAATTGTAACTGTGATAATAATAATAATTATTATAATTCCAATATTAATTATAATTATAATACTAGTAATAATAATACAATAATAATAGTACTAATAATAATAATATTAGTAATAATAATACTAATAATTTTTAAGTGATAATACTAATAATAATAATGATAATATCATAAGTTATCTTAATAATAATAATAATCATATAGTTAATAATAATAACTAACATAATGATAGTAATAATGGTAAATGTAATAATAATGGTTATAAATAATGATAATAATAATATTAATAATATTTATAATACCTAATGGTAATAATACTAATATTAATAATAATACTTGTACATATCAAATTTCATATATATACATTATATAATAATATTAATGATACTAATATTGATAATAATAGTGAAATTAATGGTAATAATATTAATATTACAAATATATTACTATCAATTATATAACTTATTGACTCTTTAATATTTATAATTTACAATATATATAATACTACTTATGTATAGAATTTATTTATACATATATATTTACATATTTATTTACACACAATTGTTCGTGAATCGCCAAGAGTAGTCAAAGGATAAATGAATATAGGAACACAATTCAAAGATTTTGAGATTTCAACATTACAGACTTTGCTTATCGTGTCGGAAACATATAAAGATAAAGATCAAGTTTAAATTTGGTCAGAAATTTCTGGATCGTCACAGTTGCAACCCACGAAGGAAGAAATGTTTAGAGTAACCACATTAATGCCATAATGTTTAAGGTAACTCCTTTAGAGATGATAACGAGGATTTTAAATTATATTTCTGATAGAAAACTGCACGAAAAGGTGTGATCTCTTAATGAGAAAAACTTTCTCGCACAGATGACGAGTCAATATATCATTCACTTATGAGTTTAAGTGCAGATGTAAATCATTGGCTATAAAGAATTATTTCCAACAGGTGAGGAAATCTTCGAAAAATGCTTTCTTGTGCCAAAAAGATATTAAATCATAGAATTGATGTTTATGAGGATGTTGTGGTTTAGCTGTGAAATATCGAAGGTAGAAACTTCTCACACAAGCTTAGTGAATCTCTATCCGTGATACTAGTGTAATAAAAGTTAGAATTGATACCAATCTGAAATACGGTTGGGGTTGAATTCCCACACAGTGCCTCCCTTTAGAATAGGTGTGACAATGGTGCATATCTCAGACACTGATTTCATAGCCCGCATTTATGGTACAGCCAATCCCTAAAATGAATAGTTGATGAGCACAAGAGGTACGTTTTGTTCTTGCTCGGAGGATAAGAGGAACTGTGATCCAATCATATTGTGGAGTAATACGGAAATTTTTATATAATAAGTCAAAGTAATTTTGAAAAAGTTTGAGACATTTTGATGTGACAAAAATAATGAAATGAAGTTCTTAGTAAAACTGGAGTTATGTGCAACGTGTACTATTTTAAGAAAAATAACTTTTGAATTCAAATGTAAAAGAATTGATTTGTAAAAGTGTAGGCATAATTTGATATGTACTAGTCAAAATAAGTAAGGGTAAATTTTATTTACTTTATTATATAAGATTTAAAAAAATTTTGCACGAATGATAGTAAATAAATTTATTTTATAAAATTTCAAGAGGGTCGCACAGTAAAATAGTGTGTGTAAAATTTTGGTAAACAGAATTTTCATATTTCGGAGATTACGAGTTGGAAAAAGATTGATGAAGATCAAGTGAATGATTTTTGAAAATTTCGGGTGATATTTAAGCAACAATGTTACGAGGTAATGAAAATTATTGAATTCAAATGCGGTTGATGACTATTATTAGGGGATAAGTTTTAGAACTAAAATGTGTAAGTGTGAAACTGTTGCTGACGAGTGAGTTAATGGTAGAGTATGAGGATGAGAATTAATCACCCATTGATTTTGAAATGCCAACAGGCCATGACTAATATTGGAGTCGGAAGGTTGGCTGTAAATGCCCTTATTATATACTCATGGATGGAGTCCGTCATTCACAAAGATTTCATAATAACTTGAGCATGAATAATTCGATGTTCACATAGACAGGTATGAAGACACGCTAATGCAGTGACTTTTGACTATGTGATGATCATTGAAAATCAATTTATCAAATCATCGCCAAATCTGTGATTATGGTCGGGATGGTATGAATTTCCACAATGAGTAAGGACGATGTAAGGACATGGTGTCACTTGCCTATTGTTAGAACCATTACTATATGATACAACAAACATGCTTTTAACACTGAGGCGAAATCGTAAAATTTTCAGGAAAACGGTTAACGCTTCAAAGGTCACGACTTATTGTTTAGGTACAACAAATTACGCGATGTTTGACCTTAAGTAACGTAATGATAATCATATCAATGCTACCTTTAATCATATGGAGCGTGTGAGGGATTACATGTTTTTCAATATTGTGAGGGAAATATATATATATATATATATATATATATATATATATATATATATATATATATATATATATATATATATATATATATATATATACACACTACGCCTTTTACTGGCCTGAAATGTGGATACGCTAGAGTATGATGGGATTCTTTTGATTTATGTGGTAAGCAAAAGATACACGTTGGAAAGTCTACCATGGTAAGCAGCGTCTTTAGTCGAAGGGTCATGATCAGGTGATGGTGGTGGTGTTTCAGGAGTATATAATGGTGTAGTAGGTAAATACTTAGGTAAATGTGGTGTTTATAAGAATCGACGTTTGTAAATTCAAATTAAATCCTTGCGAGTGATTGTCTCTTATCTTCGACGGGTTTTCTAATGGGTTCATGAAAATCTAAACCAGGAACGTAATTTCAGATAATAAGTGGTATGCTTCGAGGAAATTTCAGGGGTGTCACTTCAGGTTGCTTAAGAATATGCATCCTTCCTTCCAGCGAGGATACGGTATTGATTAAGAGTGATAATTAAGTGTCAAAAATAAAGAGAATAGGTCGTTTAAGAAAGAAATAATGCAAAGTTTTGCAACTTTTATGGTATATGAGGATTGTTAAACTACTCATGGGTATGAGATAGATTGTTTGGATGAAACGAGCACTTCATATATCTACAAATCGGATGATGATTACCCTTTATGTAATAACATTGAGATTTTCGAATGAATGGCTTGAGAATTTTTCTTTGATTCACTTTCTATTCCATATGTCATGATATTGGAATTTCTTTATGAGTTACCGTAATATAATCACGTTGGCCAGACGTCATTATATTTCAATAATTCATATTTCCACTTCAATATCACTCCATAAGGTCCGGATACGTGATCAAACTACAGAATTTTTATCTATTAGAAAAATTTCTAAGGACTTAAAGCTCAATTGCCGTTTAAAGAGTTCATAACCTAAAGCATTTCCCAATGCGCTAAAGATTGCACGGAGAGACTCTTCATGAGTCTAGAAGGATATTTTCTGGTTCGCAACCCAAGGCACCACGGTATGTAATATAACAATAATGACCGTAATCGATGACACGAAAAATGTCGCGAAATTCAGAAGTCATAAATGACATCCTTATAAAAGGAAGCAGGGTATCGCGAGGGATGCTAAGAAAAGATATAAGAGCAAGATATAAAGAATAATATAGTAAGGAAGTACTAAAAACTAAGGCAGGAATATGAACAAGTAAAAACACTTAAAACTAAGGCAAGAATGTAGACAAATAAGAAAGGCACTTAAATTAAGCCAGGAAAGGTTATAGTCCTAAAGATTGCTAAGGCACCATAACTAGCACATAAGGCACACATAGAATGCAATCCTGGTTCTCTATAATAAACTATGCTCTGATACCACTCTGTCATACCCCCCAAATAGGGTCGGGGGTAAATATGACTTCACAATATCACAACACAAGTATGTAAGCGAGAACAACTCTAAATGAGACGTTTTATAGAAACATGATAGTATTGCAGCGGAGACGTAATAATGTTTTACATAATAAATCCAAATGTAATTAATAATTGTTAATGCTAACACATAAATATGTGAACTTCATTGCATCAGCTAGCAAGCAACATAGGGCAGCACATAAGTTAATCTTCACCTGAGACAAACATGCTTAAAATGTCAACACAATGGTTGAGTGAACATCATAGGTTTATATAATCAATAAATTTTTAGACCACAAGATTTAATTCAAAACATCAAAATATCAATATGCCATGAGTTATAATATCGAGCTAAACATAAACCCCTGACACTGCGCGTGTGTCGGTAATCATTATTATGTACCCTCTTGACGATCGGTCAATGGGTAGAGACGTCACTCTCAATAGGCCTACTCACAATAATTAAGCTTGCAACATTTTAATTCCAGCAATTAACAATATTATGGCGGGGATTTGCATGTAAGAATACAAGTTAACAAAGTCTCACGAAGTTGCATATCAAAAAGTTTAGGCACTTGTGTCTAAATTGTAAATCATTTAAAAATACAAGCATGTGTCTCACCCCAAGATTTATAAAATACATTAAAATATGTAAAAGCGGGGCTATGAGTTCACCTTAGTAGCAAATGAAGAGTTATTCCACAAATGAAAGAACTGAATGGAAGAACGTGATCGAGATCTCCACCTAGAGATAGAACGTATGATCATATATTGCCTAATAGACATAAGTATAATAATTAAACTAATGATATCGGTTTTCTAAAAGAATTTTCATTTTCGGAAGGTTACTATTTATGGAAAGTTTCCATTCATAGTAACTTTCCAATTATAGAAAGTTCGGGTTATAATCTTTAGCAAGACGTTGTACAACGTTACTCAAACTTCGTTGCTATCAAGTAAGTCAGGAATGACCAGATGTAACCGGGGGCTAGGACTCTTGATCAGAAACTATGTCATGACATTCGAGATCCACATCCTTATCCCATAATGGCAACCTAGACATCATTCACTTACGACCGTAAATAGCGGTGAAATTTGAAAGTCGTATGTTATCTTGTTGTGATTATAGTTTAAATTATACCAACGTATAATATATAGTTATAATATAAGCTATATTATATGTTTAATAATTATAAATATATTATAATTACTAAGTGTAATAATATTAATATATTAAATATATATATTAATAATATAATTTTATATTTATATCCATTAATCCAAAATATATTTATAGTAATAGATACTTTCTAAATAGAAAAGATATACAAAATCTTTGTATTTATCTTTTAAAACAAGATAGTTATAATATATTAATTAAATATATTACACTTACCTTATAAAGATATAAAAATATTATTTTAATGAAAAATTATACAAAATCCCGTATGTAAAAAATATTGGATTCAAAATCTTGTTTTAATCATAACTAACTCGTTTTAAATCGAAAAAGCATGTTCCATATATGCGTTTTGAACGGTTTTGAAAGAGGAATCCAAATATGAGCTCAAAATAAGAAAATAAAACTTTTCCAGTTTCTGAAAAATTAAGGTTTTAATAAATACGAATTTAATTATCCTTAAAACAAGATTAGCAAGTTTAATAATTAAAGATACTTGATGTATTCATCTTAATATGTTATGTTTTAATAAAACGAGTTGAAAAAAATAGATCTACCTCAAAAGGAGATGAATGAAATGAAAAAGGGAAAATCCGACGGCGGTGGCGGTGGCCGGAGCTACAGCGGTTCATGAAATGTCCCGTTCTTATTGATTAAAAACGTTCCATGTTAATTGATTTCGTTGCGAGGTTTTGACCTCTATATGAGACGTTTTTCAAAGACTGCATTCATTTTAAAACAAACCATAACCTTTATTTCATCAATAAAGATTTAAAAAGCTTTACGTAGATTATCAAATAATGATAATCTAAAATATCCTGTTTACACACGACCATTACATATTGGTTTACAATACAAATATGTTATAACAAAATAAGTTTCTTGAATGCAGTTTTTACACAATATCATACAAGCATGGACTCCAAATCTCGTCCTTATTTAAGTATGCGACAGCGGAAGCTCTTAATAATCACCTGAGAATAAACATGCTTAAAACGTCAACAAAAATGTTGGTGAGTTATAGGTTTAACCTATATATATCAAATCATAATAATAGACCACAAGATTTCATATTTCAATACACATCCCATACATAGAGATAAAAATCATTCATATGGTGAACACCTGGTAACCGACATTAACAAGATGCATATATAAGAATATCCCCATCATTCCGGGACACCCTTCGGATATGATATAAATTTCGAAGTACTAAAGCATCCGGTACTTTGGATGGGGCTTGTTGGGCCCGATAGATCTATCTTTAGGATTCGCGTCAATTAGGGTGTCTGTTCCCTAATTCTTAGATTACCAGACTTAATAAAAAGGGGCATATTCGATTTCGATAATTCAACCATAGAATGTAGTTTCACGTACTTGTGTCTATTTTGTAAATCATTTATAAAACCTGCATGTATTCTCATCCCAAAAATATTAGATTTTAAAAGTGGGACTATAACTCACTTTCACAGATTTTTACTTCGTCGGGAAGTAAGACTTGGCCACTGGTTGATTCACGAACCTATAACAATATATACATATATATCAAAGTATGTTCAAAATATATTTACAACACTTTTAATATATTTTGATGTTTTAAGTTTATTAAGTCAGCTGTCCTCGTTAGTAACCTACAACTAGTTGTCCACAGTTAGATGTACAGAAATAAATCGATAAATATTATCTTGAATCAATCCACGACCCAGTATATACGTATCTCAGTATTGATCACAACTCAAACTATATATATTTTGGAATCAACCTCAACCCTGTATAGCTAACTCCAACATTCACATATAGAGTGTCTATGGTTGTTCCAAAATATATATAGATGTGTCGACATGATAGGTCGAAACATTGTATACGTGTCTATGGTATCTCAAGATTACATAATATACAATACAAGTTGATTAAGTTATGTTTGGAATAGATTTGTTACCAATTTTCACGTAGCTAAAATGAGAAAAATTATCCAATCTTGTTTTACCCATAACTTCTTCATTTTAAATCCGTTTTGAGTGAATCAAATTGCTATGGTTTCATATTGAACTCTATTTTATGAATCTAAACAGAAAAAGTATAGGTTTATAGTCGGAAAAATAAGTTACAAGTCGTTTTTGTAAAGGTAGTCATTTCAGTCGAAAGAACGACGTCTAGATGACCATTTTAGAAAACATACTTCCACTTTGAGTTTAACCATAATTTTTGGATATAGTTTCATGTTCATAATAAAAATCATTTTCTTAGAATAACAACTTTTAAATCAAAGTTTATCATAGTTTTTAATTAACTAACCCAAAACAGCCCGCGGTGTTACTACAACGGCGTAAATCCGGTTTTACGGTGTTTTTCGTGTTTCCAGGTTTTAAATCATTAAGTTAGCATATCATATAGATATAGAACATGTGTTTAGTTGATTTTAAAAGTCAAGTTAGAAGGATTAACTTTTTTTTGCGAACAAGTTTAGAATTAACTAAACTATGTTCTAGTGATTACAAGTTTAAACCTTCGAATAAGATAGCTTTATATGTATGAATCGAATGATGTTATGAACATCATTGCTACCTTAAGTTCCTTGGATAAACCTACTGGAAAATAGAAAAATGGATCTAGCTTCAACGGATCCTTGGATGGCTCGAAGTTCTTGAAGCAGAATCATGACACGAAAACAAGTTCAAGTAAGATCATCACTTGAAATAAGATTGTTATAGTTATAGAAATTGAATCAAAGTTTGAATATGATTATTACCTTGTATTAGAATGATAACCTACTGTAAGAAACAAAGATTTCTTGAGGTTGGATGATCACCTTACAAGATTGGAAGTGAGCTAGCAAACTTGAAAGTATTCTTGATTTTATGTAACTAGAACTTGTAGAATTTATGAAGAACACTTAGAACTTGAAGATAGAACTTGAGAGAGATCAATTAGATGAAGAAAATTGAAGAATGAAAGTGTTTGTAGGTATTTTTGGTCATTGGTGTATGGATTAGATATAAAGGATATGTAATTTTGTTTTCATGTAAATAAGTCATGAATGATTACTCATATTTTTGTAATTTTATGAGATATTTCATGCTAGTTGCCAAATGATGGTTCCCACATGTGTTAGGTGACTCACATGGGCTGCTAAGAGCTGATCATTGGAGTGTATATACCAATAGTACATACATCTAAAAGCTGTGTATTGTACGAGTACGAATACGGGTGCATACGAGTAGAATTGTTGATGAAACTGAACGAGGATGTAATTGTAAGCATTTTTGTTAAGTAGAAGTATTTTGATAAGTGTATTGAAGTCTTTCAAAAGTGTATAAATACACATTAAAACACTACATGTATATACATTTTAACTGAGTTGTTAAGTCATCGTTAGTCGTTACATATAAGTGTTGTTTTGAAACCTTTAGGTTAACGATCTTGTTAAATGTTGTTAACCCAATGTTTATAATATCAAATGAGATTTTAAATTATTATATTATCATGATATTATAATGTATGAATATCTCTTAATATGATATATATACATTAAATGTCTTTACAACGATAATCGTTACATATATGTCTCGTTTAAAAATCATTAAGTTAGTAGTCTTGTTTTTACATATGTAGTTCATTGTTAATATACTTAATGATATGTTTACTTATCATAGTATCATGTTAACTATATATATATCCATATATATGTCATCATATAGTTTTTACAAGTTTTAACGTTCGTGAATCACCGGTCAACTTGGGTGGTCAATTGTCTATATGAAACATATTTCAATTAATCAAGTCTTAACAAGTTTGATTTCTTAACATGTTGGAAACATTTAATCATGTAAATATCAATCTCAATTAATATATATAAACATGGAAAAGTTCGGGTCACTACAGTACCTACCCGTTAAATAAATTTCGTCCCGAAATTTTAAGCTGTTGAAGGTGTTGACGAATCTTCTGGAAATAGATGCGGGTATTTCTTCTTCATCTGTACTTCACGCTCCCAGGTGAACTCGGGTCCTCTACGAGCATTCCATCGAACCTTAACAATTGGTATCTTGTTTTGCTTAAGTCTTTTAACCTCACGATCCATTATTTCGACGGGTTCTTCGATGAATTGAAGTTTTTCGTTGATTTGGATTTCATCTAACGGAATAGTGAGATCTTCTTTAGCAAAACATTTCTTCAAATTCGAGACGTGAAAAGTGTTATGTACAGCCGCGATTTGTTGAGGTAACTCAAGTCGGTAAGCTACTGGTCCGACACGATCAATAATCTTGAATGGTCCAATATACCTTGGATTTAATTTCCCTCGTTTACCAAATCGAACAACGCCTTTCCAAGGTGCAACTTTAAGCATGACCATCTCTCCAATTTCAAATTCTATATCTTTTCTTTTAATGTCAGCGTAGCTCTTTTGTCGACTTTGGGCGGTTTTCAACCGTTGTTGAATTTGGATGATCTTCTCGGTAGTTTCTTGTATAATCTCCGGACCCGTAATCTGTCTATCCCCCACTTCACTCCAACAAATCGGAGACCTGCACTTTCTATCATAAAGTGCTTCAAATGGTGCCATCTCAATACTTGAATGGTAGCTGTTGTTGTAGGAAAATTCTGCTAACGGTAGATGTCGATCCCAACTGTTTCCGAAATCAATAACACATGCTCGTAGCATGTCTTCAAGCGTTTGTATCGTCCTTTCGCTCTGCCCATCAGTTTGTGGATGATAGGCAGTACTCATGTCTAGACGAGTTCCTAATGCTTGCTGTAATGTCTGCCAGAATCTTGAAATAAATCTGCCATCCCTATCAGAGATAATAGAGATTGGTATTCCATGTCTGGAGACGACTTCCTTCAAATACAGTCGTGCTAACTTCTCCATCTTGTCATCTTCTCTTATTGGCAGGAAGTGTGCTGATTTGGTGAGACGATCAACTATTACCCAAATAGTATCAAAACCACTTGCAGTCCTTGGCAATTTAGTGATGAAATCCATGGTAATGTTTTCCCATTTCCATTCTGGGATTTCGTGTTGTTGAAGTAGACCTGATGGTTTCTGATGCTCAGCTTTGACCTTAGAACACGTCAAACATTCTCCTACGTATTTAGCAACATCGGCTTTCATACCCGGCCACCAAAAATGTTTCTTGAGATCCTTGTACATCTTCCCCGTTCCAGGATGTATTGAGTATCTGGTTTTATGAGCTTCTCTAAGTACCATTTCTCTCATATCTCCAAATTTTGGTACCCAAATCCTTTCAGCCCTATACCGGGTTCCGTCATCCCGAATATTAAGATGCTTCTCCGATCCTTTGGGTATTTCATCCTTTAAATTTCCCTCTTTTAAAACTCCTTGTTGCGCCTCCTTTATTTGAGTAGTAAGGTTATTATGAATCATTATATTCATAGATTTTACTCGAATGGGTTCTCTGTCCTTCCTGCTCAAGGCATCGGCTACCACATTTGCCTTCCCCGGGTGGTAACGAATCTCAAAGTCGTAATCATTCAATAATTCAATCCACCTACGCTGCCTCATATTCAGTTGTTTCTGATTAAATATGTGTTGAAGACTTTTGTGGTCGGTATATATAATACTTTTGACCCCATATAAGTAGTGCCTCCAAGTCTTTAATGCAAAAACAACCGCGCCTAATTCCAAATCATGCGTCGTATAATTTTGTTCATGAATCTTCAATTGTCTAGACGCATAAGCAATCACCTTCGTTCATTGCATTAATACACAACCGAGACCTTGCTTTGATGCGTCACAATAAATCACAAAATCATCATTCCCTTCAGGCAATGACAATATAGGTGCCGTAGTTAGCTTTTTCTTCAATAACTGAAACGCTTTCTTTTGTTCATCATTCCATTCAAATTTCTTCCCTTTATGTGTTAATGCAGTCAAGGGTTTTGCTATTCTGGAAAAGTCTTGGATGAACCTTCTGTAGTAACCAGCTAGTCCTAAAAACTGGCGTATGTGTTTCAGAGTTTTCGGGGTTTCCCACTTTTCAACAGTTTCTATCTTTGCCGGATCCACCTTAATACCTTCTTTGTTCTCTATGTGACCGAGGAATTGAACTTCTTCCAACCAAAATGCACACTTTGAAAACTTAGCGTACAATTCTTCCTTCCTCAATACTTCTAACACCTTTCTCAAATGTTCACCGTGTTCTTGGTCATTCTTTGAGTAAATAAGTATGTCATCAATGAAAACAATGACAAACTTGTCAAGGTATGGTCCACACACTCGGTTCATAAGGTCCATGAACACAGCTGGTGCATTAGTTAAACCAAACGGCATGACCATAAACTCGTAATGACCGTAACGTGTTCTGAAAGCAGTCTTTGGAATATCATCTTCTTTCACCCGCATTTGATGATACCCAGAACGTAAGTCAATCTTTGAATAAACAGACGAGCCTTGTAGTTGATCAAATAAGTCGTCGATTCTCGGTAGTGGGTAGCGGTTCTTGATGGTAAGTTTGTTCAACTCTCGGTAGTCGATACACAACCTGAATGTACCATCTTTCTTCTTGACAAACAAAACAGGAGCTCCCCACGGTGATGTGCTTGGTCGAATGAAACCACGCTCTAAAAGTTCTTGTAATTGGCTTTGCAGTTCTTTCATCTCGCTGGGTGCGAGTCTGTAAGGAGCACGAGCTATTGGTGCAGCTCCTGGTACAAGATCTATTTGAAATTCAACGGATTGATGTGGGGGTAATCCCGGTAATTCTTTCGGAAATACATCAGGAAATTCTTTTGCAATGGGAACATCATTGATGCTCTTTTCTTCAGTTTGTACTTTCTCGACGTGTGCTAGAACAGCATAGCAACCTTTTCTTATTAGTTTTTGTGCCTTCAAATTACTAATAAGATGTATCTTCGTGTTGCCCTTTTCTCCGTACACCATTAAGGGTTTTCCTTTTTCTCGTATAATGCAAATTGCATTTTTGTAACAAACGATCTCTGCTTTCACTTCTTTCAACCAGTCCATACTGATTATCACATCAAAACTCCCTAACTCTACTGGTATCAAATCAATCTTAAATGTTTCGCTAACCAGTTTAATTTCTCGATTCCGACATATATTATCTGCTGAAATTAATTTACCATTTGCTAATTCGAGTAAAAATTTACTATCCAAAGGCATCAATGGACAACTTAATTTAGCACAAAAATCTCTACTCATATAGCTTCTATCTGCACCCGAATCAAATAAAACGTAAGCAGATTTATTGTCAATAAGAAACGTACCCGTAACAAGCTCCGGGTCTTCCTGTGCCTCTGCCGCATTAATATTGAAAACTCTTCCGCGGCCTTGTCCATTCGTATTCTCCTGGTTCGGGCAATTTCTAATAATGTGGCCCGGTTTTCCACATTTATAACAAACTACATTGGCATAACTTGCTCCGACACTACTTGCTCCGCCATTACTCGTTCCGACACCATTTGTTCCTTTCGTTCTATTAACCCCTGGTCCGTAGACCTCACACTTCGCCGCGCTATGACCATTTCTTTTACACTTGTTGCAAAATTTGGTGCAGAACCCCGAGTGATACTTTTCACACGTTTGGCATAGCTGCTTCTGATTGTTGTTGTTATTGCGGTTATTATTGTTGTTGGGATGATTGTTGTAGTTGCTGTTGCTGTTGTTGTTGTTGTTGTTGTTGGGCCGTTTGTTGTAGTTGCGATTGATGTTGCGATTGTTGGGATAATTGTTGCGATTATTGTTGTAATTACTGTTGTTGTTGTATTGGTGATTCTTATCACCGTTTTCCTCCCACTTTCTTTTGACTTGCTTCACATTGGCCTCTTCAGCAGTCTGTTCTTTAATTCTTTCTTAAATCTGGTTCACTAGTTTGTGAGCCATTCTACATGCCTGTTGTATGGAGGCGGGCTCGTGTGAACTTATATCTTCTTGGATTCTTTCCGGTAATCCTTTCACAAACGCGTCGATCTTCTCTTCCTCATCTTCGAATGCTCCCGGACACAATAGGCACAATTCTGTGAATCGTCTTTCGTACGTGGTAATATCAAATCCTTGGGTTCGTAACCCTCTAAGTTCTGTCTTGAGCTTATTGACATCGGTTCTGGGACGGTACTTCTCGTTCATCAAGTGCTTGAATGCTGACCACGGTAGTGCGTACGCATCGTCTTGTCCCACTTGCTCTAGATAGGTATTCCACCATGTTAACGCAGAACCTGTGAAGGTATGCGTAGCGTACTTCACTTTGTCCTCTTCAGTACACTTACTTATGGCAAACACCGATTCGACCTTCTCGGTCCACCATTTCAATCCGATCGGTCCTTCGGTTCCATCAAATTCCAAAGGTTTGCAGGCAGTGAATTCTTTGTAGGTGCATCCTACACGATTTCCTGTACTGCCAGATCCAAGGTTATTGTTGGTATGTAGCGCAGCCTGTACTGCGGCTATGTTTGAAGCTAGAAAAGTACGGAATTCCTCTTCATTCATATTCACGGTGTGTCGAGTAGTCGGTGCCATTTCCTTCAAAATAGTCAAATGGAACAAGTTAATCATACAGAATATTAAGAGTAGTTAATAGTATTTCGTAGCATAATATGAACTCATTTATAAAAGCTTTTTCTTCATATTAGCGTTTTATAAGTTTAAATTCGGGTAGTACCTACCCGTTAAGTTCTACTTAGTAGCTAATATACAATTCAACTACTACAATTCTATATGAAAAACTGATTGTAATAATATTTCGCGTTCAAACTTTTATACAATATTTTACAAACTTACAATACCGCTTATTTTACATAAAGCATGAAATATAGCACATAATAACTTTGATACAAGATAGTTGTGAAGATAATTCTAGCTTGTACACAAGTCGTTCAGCAAAGGCAATAAAGACACGTAATTCATACGTCCAGAAACAAGTCATGCATTCTGGTTTTACTAGGACTACTTCCCATCCTTGGTCTTGTGGAACATTACCGTTATGGCCGTTGATAAGACAGCGTGTTGTAACGTCGTCAAAGGGACGAGGGTTACGTAATGTCCAACAGTCCCGTAATAATCTAAAAACCTCATTTCTTACCCCAATTACCGACTTCGTCACTTGTGGAAACATTTTGATTAATAGTTGTAGCCCGATGTTCTTGTTCTCACCTTGGTGAGAAGCGAACATTACTAATCCGTAAGCATAACATGCTTCTTTATGTTGCATGTTAGCCGCTTTTTCTAAATCACGAAGTTCAATATTCGGATATATTGAGTCAAAATAATTTCTTAACCCGTTGCGTAAAATAGCATTTAGGTTCCCCGCAATATATGCGTCAAAGTAAACACATCGTAACTTATGGGTTTCCCAATGTGATATCCCCCATCTTTCAAACGAAAGTCTCTTATAAACCAAGACATTCTTGGAACGTTCTTCGAATGTCTTACAAACTGATCTCACCTTAAATAGTTGTGCCGAGGAATTCTGGCCGACTCTAGACAAGATTTCATCAATCATGTCTCCGGGTAGGTCTCTTAAAATATTGGGTTGTCTATCCATTTTGTGTTTTTATACTGTAAAATAGACAAGAGTTAGATTCATAAAAAAATACTTATTAATACAAGCAATTTTTACATATATCATAAAGCATAAGCACACTATATTACATATATTACACCACACGAATATAACTATCTTATTTCGACTCGCTCGTTTCTTCTTGTTCGGTTTTGGTTCGTTTTGCCAAGTTTCTAGGGATATATGATTTTCCCCTAATACGAGCCGTCGTTATCCACATTGGTTTAGAAAAACCTGGTGGTTTAGAGGTTCCCGGGTCATTGTTACAACTTAAGGACTTCGGGGGTTGACGATACATATAAAGTTCATCGGGGTTGGAATTAGATTTCTCTATTTTTATGCCCTTTCCCTTATTATTTTCTTTTGCCTTTTTAAATTCAGTTGGGGTAATTTCTATAACATCATCGGAATTCTCGTCGGAATCCGATTCATCGGAGAATTGGTAATCCTCCCAATATTTTGCTTCCTTGGCGAAAACACCATTGACCATAATTAACCTTGGTCGGTTGGTTGAGGATTCTCTTTTACTTAACCATTTTATTATTTCCCCCACCGGTTCTATTTCTTCTTCCGGTTCCGATTCTTCTTCCGGTTCCGATTCTTCTTCCGGTTCCGACTCTTCTTCCGGTTCCTCTTCGGGAACTTGTGAATCAGTCCACGAATCATTCCAATTTACATTTGACTCTTCATTATTATTAGGTGAGTCAATGGGACTTGTTCTAGAGGTAGACATCTATCACATAATATCAAACACGATAAGAGATTAATATATCACATAATATTCATATATTAAAAATATATAGTTTCCAACAAAAATGTTAAGCAATCATTTTTAAAGAAAACACGGTCGAAGTCCAGACTCACTAATGCATCCTAACAAACTCGATAAGACACACTAATGCAAATTATCTGGTTCTCTAAGACCAATGCTCTGATACCAACTGAAATGTCCCGTTCTTATTGATTAAAAACGTTCCATATTAATTGATTTCGTTGCGAGGTTTTGACCTCTATATGAGACGTTTTTCAAAGACTGCATTCATTTTAAAACAAACCATAACCTTTATTTCATCAATAAAGGTTTAAAAAGCTTTACGTAGATTATCAAATAATGATAATCTAAAATATCCTGTTTACACACGACCATTACATATTGGTTTACAATACAAATATGTTACAACAAAATAAGTTTCTTGAATGCAGTTTTTACACAATATCATACAAGCATGGACTCCAAATCTCGTCCTTATTTAAGTATGCGACAGCGGAAGCTCTTAATAATCACCTGAGAATAAACATGCTTAAAAAGTCAACAAAAATGTTGGTGAGTTATAGGTTTAACCTATATATATCAAATCATAATAATAGACCACAAGATTTCATATTTCAATACACATCCCATACATAGAGATAAAAATCATTCATATGGTGAACACCTGGTAACCGACATTAACAAGATGCATATATAAGAATATCCCCATCATTCTGGGACACCCTTCGGATATGATATAAATTTCGAAGTACTAAAGCATCCGGTACTTTGGATGGGGCTTGTTGGGCCCGATAGATCTATCTTTAGGATTCGCGTCAATTAGGGTGTCTGTTCCCTAATTCTTAGATTACCAGACTTAATAAAAAGGGGCATATTCGATTTCGATAATTCAACCATAGAATGTAGTTTCACGTACTTGTGTCTATTTTGTAAATCATTTATAAAACCTGCATGTATTCTCATCCCAAAAATATTAGATTTTAAAAGTGGGACTATAACTCACTTTCACAGATTTTTACTTCGTCGGGAAGTAAGACTTGGCCACTGGTTGATTCACGAACCTATAACAATATATACATATATATCAAAGTATGTTCAAAATATATTTACAACACTTTTAATATATTTTGATGTTTTAAGTTTATTAAGTCAGCTGTCCTCGTTAGTAACCTACAACTAGTTGTCCACAATTAGATGTACAGAAATAAATCGATAAATATTATCTTGAATCAATCCACGACCCAGTGTATACGTATCTCAGTATTGATCACAACTCAAACTATATATATTTTGGAATCAACCTCAACCCTGTATAGCTAACTCCTACATTCACATATAGAGTGTCTATGGTTGTTCCGAAATATATATAGATGTGTCGACATGATAGGTCGAAACATTGTATACGTGTCTATGGTATCTCAAGATTATATAGTATACAATACAAGTTGATTAAGTTATGTTTGGAATAGATTTGTTACCAATTTTCACGTAGCTAAAATGAGAAAAATTATCCAATCTTGTTTTACCCATAACTTCTTCATTTTAAATCCGTTTTGAGTGAATCAAATTGCTATGGTTTCATATTGAACTCTATTTTATGAATCTAAACAGAAAAAGTATAGGTTTATAGTCGGAAAAATAAGTTACAAGTCGTTTTTGTAAAGGTAGTCATTTCAGTCGAAAGAACGACGTCTAGATGACCATTTTAGAAAACATACTTCCACTTTGAGTTTAACCATAATTTTTAGATATAGTTTCATGTTCATAATAAAAATCATTTTCTCAGAATAACAACTTTTAAATCAAATTTTATCATAGTTTTTAATTAACTAACCCAAAACAGCCCGCGGTGTTACTACAACGGCGTAAATCTGGTTTTACGGTGTTTTTCGTGTTTCCAGGTTTTAAATCATTAAGTTAGCATATCATATAGATATAGAACATTTGTTTAGTTGATTTTAAAAGTCAAGTTAGAAGGATTAACTTTTGTTTGCGAACAAGTTTAGAATTAACTAAACTATGTTCTAGTGATTACAAGCTTAAACCTTCGAATAAGATAGCTTTATATGTATGAATCTAATGATGTTATGAACATCATTACTACCTTAAGTTCCTTGGATAAACCTACTGGAAAAGAGAAAAATGGATCTAGCTTCAACGGATCCTTGGATGGCTCGAAGTTCTTGAAGCAGAATCATGACACGAAAACAAGTTCAAGTAAGATCATCACTTGAAATAAGATTGTTATAGTTATAGAAATTGAATCAAAGTTTGAATATGATTATTACCTTGTATTAGAATGATAACCTACTGTAAGAAACAAAGATTTCTTGAGGTTGGATGATCACCTTACAAGATTGGAAGTGAGCTAGCAAACTTGAAAGTATTCTTGATTTTATGTAACTAGAACTTGTAGAATATATGAAATACACTTAGAACTTGAAGATAGAACTTGAGAGAGATCAATTAGATGAAGAAAATTGAAGAATGAAAGTGTTTGTAGGTGTTTTTGGTCGTTGGTGTATGGATTAGATATAAAGGATTTGTAATTTTGTTTTCATGTAAATAAGTCATGAATGATTACTCATATTTTTGTAATTTTATGAGATATTTCATGCTAGTTGCCAAATGATGGTTCCCACATATTTTAGGTGACTCACATGGGCTGCTAAGAGCTGATCATTGGAGTGTATATACCAATAGTACATACATCTAAAAGCTGTGTATTGTACGAGTACGAATACGGGTGCATACGAGTAGAATTGTTGATGAAACTGAACGAGGATGTAATTGTAAGCATTTTTGTTAAGTAGAAGTATTTTGATAAGTGTATTGAAGTCTTTCAAAAGTGTATAAATACACATTAAAACACTACATGTATATACATTTTAACTGAGTTGTTAAGTCATCGTTAGTCGTTACATGTAAGTGTTGTTTTGAAACCTTTAGGTTAACGATCTTGTTAAATGTTGTTAACCCAATGTTTATAATATCAAATGAGATTTTAAATTATTATATTATCATGATATTATCATGTATGAATATCTCTTAATATGATATATATAGATTAAATGTCTTTACAACGATAATCGTTACATATATGTCTCGTTTAAAAATCATTAAGTTAGTAGTCTTGTTTTTACATATGTAGTTCATTGTTAATATACTTAATGATATGTTTACTTATCATAGTATCATGTTAACTATATATATATATCCATATATATGTCATCATATAGTTTTTACAAGTTTTAACGTTCGTGAATCACCGGTCAACTTGGGTGGTCAATTGTCTATATGAAACATATTTCAATTAATCAAGTCTTAACAAGTTTGATTGCTTAACATGTTGGAAACATTTAATCATGTAAATATCAATCTCAATTAATATATATAAACATGGAAAAGTTCGGGTCACTACAGTACCTACCCGTTAAATAAATTTCGTCCCGAAATTTTAAGCTGTTGAAGGTGTTGACGAATCTTCTGGAAATAGATGCGGGTATTTCTTCTTCATCTGATCTTCATGCTCCCAGGTGAACTCGGGTCCTCTACAAGCATTCCAACGAACCTTAACAATTGGTATCTTGTTTTGCTTAAGTCTTTTAACCTCACGATCCATTATTTCGACGGGTTCTTCGATGAATTGAAGTTTTTCGTTGATTTGGATTTCATCTAACGGAATAGTGAGATCTTCTTTAGCAAAACATTTCTTCAAATTCGAGACGTGGAAAGTGTTATGTACAGCCGCGAGTTGTTGAGGTAACTCAAGTCGGTAAGCTACTGGTCCGACACGATCAATAATCTTGAATGGTCCAATATACCTTGGATTTAATTTCCCTCGTTTACCAAATCGAACAACGCCTTTCCAAGGTGCAACTTTAAGCATGACCATCTCTCCAATTTCAAATTCTATATCTTTTCTTTTAATGTCAGCGTAGCTCTTTTGTCGACTTTGGGCGGTTTTCAACCGTTGTTGAATTTGGATGATCTTCTCGGTAGTTTCATGTATAATCTCCGGACCCGTAATCTGTCTATCCCCCACTTCACTCCAACAAATCGGAGACCTGCACTTTCTACCATAAAGTGCTTCAAATGGCGCCATCTCAATACTTGAATGGTAGCTGTTGTTGTAGGAAAATTCTGCTAACGGTAGATGTCGATCCCAACTGTTTCCAAAATCAATAACACATGCTCGTAGCATGTCTTCAAGCGTTTGTATTGTCCTTTCGCTCTGCCCATCAGTTTGTGGATGATAGGCAGTACTCATGTCTAGACGAGTTCCTAATGCTTGCTGTAATGTCTGCCAGAATCTTGAAATAAATTTGCCATCCCTATCAGAGATAATAGAGATTGGTATTCCATGTCTGGAGAAGACTTCCTTCAAATACAGTCGTGCTAACTTCTCCATCTTGTCATCTTCTCTTATTGGCAGGAAGTGTGCTGATTTGGTGAGACGATCAACCATTACCTAAATAGTATCAAAACCACTTGCAGTCCTTGGCAATTTAGTGATGAAATCCATGGTAATATTTTCCCATTTCCATTCTGGGATTTCGGGTTGTTGAAGTAGACCTGATGGTTTCTGATGCTCAGCTTTGACCTTAGAACACGTCAAACATTCTCCTACGTATTTAGCAACATCGGCTTTCATACCCGGCCACCAAAAATGTTTCTTGAGATCCTTGTACATCTTCCCCGTTCCAGGATGTATTGAGTATCTGGTTTTATGAGCTTCTCTAAGTACCATTTCTCTCATATCTCCAAATTTTGGTACCCAAATCCTTTCAGCCCTATACCAGGTTCCGTCTTCCCGAATATTAAGATGCTTCTCCGATCCTTTGGATATTTCATCCTTTAAATTTCCCTCTTTTAAAACTCCTTGTTGCGCCTCCTTTATTTGAGTAGTAAGGTTATTATGAATCATTATATTCATAGATTTTACTCGAATGGGTTCTCTGTCCTTTCTGCTCAAGGCATCGGCTACCACATTTGCCTTCCCCGGGTGGTAAAGAATCTCAAAGTCGTAATCATTCAATAATTCAATCCACCTACGCTGCCTCATATTCAGTTGTTTCTGATTAAATATGTGTTGAAGACTTTTGTGGTCGGTATATATAATACTTTTGACCCCATATAAGTAGTGCCTCCAAGTCTTTAATGCAAAAACAACCGCGCCTAATTCCAAATCATGCGTCGTATAATTTTGTTCGTGAATCTTCAATTGTCTAGACGCATAAGCAATCACCTTCGTTCGTTGCATTAATACACAACCGAGACCTTGCTTTGATGCGTCACAATAAATCACAAAATCATCATTCCCTTCAGGCAATGACAATATAGGTGCCGTAGTTAGCTTTTTCTTCAATAACTAAAACGCTTTCTTTTGTTCATCATTCCATTCAAATTTCTTCCCTTTATGCGTTAATACAGCCAAGGGTTTTGCTATTCTGGAAAAGTCTTGGATGAACCTTCTGTAGTAACCAGCTAGTCCTAAAAACTGGCGTATGTGTTTCGGAGTTTTCGGGGTTTCCCACTTTTCAACAGTTTCTATCTTTGCCGGATCCACCTTAATACCTTCTTTATTCACTATGTGACCGAGGAATTGAACTTCTTCCAACCAAAATGCACACTTTGAAAACTTAGCGTACAATTCTTCCTTCCTCAATACTTCTAACACCTTTCTCAAATGTTCACCGTGTTCTTGGTCATTCTTTGAGTAAATAAGTATGTCATCAATTAAAAAAATAATATGTAACGACCCGACTTCGTTATCTCAAAAACACACTAAAAAAAAATTTCTGTTTCAATAAATCTGGACGGCGTCCAGACTTCTGGACGGCATCCAGCAAAGAAGCCTTGGACGGCATCCAGAAGATCTGGACGGCGTTCAAATGAACTAAAGTCTGCTGTCTCCGGGGTCCAACTTACATGAGCGGAAAACCCGCTTCCCGACAGTTTTAAATGAAAACCTTTTCACAACATGTCATAATAAGTTAAACTAAGAGATTTCCACAATAAAATCAAGTTTTTCAACATCGGGACCACATTGGCCATTTTACGAGTTTCGTTCAAAAATACAAGTTTCGACCGTACTAGTTTAATTTCCAAACGACACTAGAGCATGGTGTTTGGGGTTAAACTACCCAAATCTTGGCCGAACTTCCAAAAAGCTAAAATCCCGAGAGCCACTACTATTCTAAACGAATACCTTTGCTCTTGTCCACGCCGGAGCCAAAAAAAGTAAACAACGAAAGGGTAAGCTAAAGCTTAGTGAATGCAATAATTATACATATACATATATTACCTACTTACTTGCAATCACTTACACAATACCGCATACAAGCTAGCAATTCGACAACTATGCAACCATTATGCATAAACCAATAACCGCAATTCATAATAAGCTAGCGACACCAAAAGCATATAGTTCACAATTAAAATATGCTAATACAAAATTCACACAACCATGGTTAACCAATCGTACAAGGGAACGGTACTCGCTAAAGACCGTCAGATTTTGTAACATCCGTTAGTGTACATACGCCGCGTAATCACTAATCCCCCGGGTGATGTCTTGAACACCGCGAAAATTTCACCCCCATGACAATGTGGTGTCTTGAACACCGCGACAATTCCACATGTCAATCAAACCAAATGAGTGGTGTCTTGAACACCGCGACAATTCCACTCCCATGACGATGTGTTGTCTTAAACACCGCGACTATTCCACATGTCAATCAAATCAACGAGTGGTGTCTTGAACACCGCGACAATTCCACTCGATACGTAGAATGTGGTGTCTTGGACACCGCGACAATTCCACATTCCACACTACACAAATAAATACATTATATACGTACTCGCATAATTATTCCACTCACCTTACACGTCGGTGATGATTAAACACTTCCGTACGCTTCAAAGCAAAGTACCTAATACATTAAGTACATATATCAATTATTCATTCAAGTTGGTCAACCAACTTATTCGCCATACAAGTGCCATTTGGCCCATAGTGCAAACGTGACCCATTTGCACCATTCATTCTAACACTAGGTCGGGATTTCATCAAACCCTTATAACAATTTGATTATGGTCTTAATACCCCTTTTAACACAAAGTTATCTCACTTTCGCACCCATTAACCCACTTAGGTCATCAAAGACTCATTTGACTCATTTCAAGGTTAACACACTCATTTGGGTCACTATCAAACCCATATACCCCCATTCACTTTAACCACTAAGTGTGCTAGTGATTTACTAACATTTAAGATCCATATACACAATTTAACATTTCAAAACCCTAGGTTAGTCATCTTTGAGTCCTCATGACCCAAACTTACCCAAAACCCCCCAAAACACTAACAATTGGGTTTTATGTTCATTACTAACCCAAACCCTAACCCTTAAACAATTAAAACAAGGAAATCGAGGTTAAGACTTACCACTACAATCAAAATGTAGCTAGGGACTAGATGAACAACTTTAGAACTCGCACTTAGACCGGATTCGACCTTCTTCTTCCTTTGTTTGAGCTTTCTCACTCTAGAAACCCTTTTCTCTCCCTAAATTGAATTGGAAGAGGTGTGGTTGTTGGAGATGGAGTAAATGGTGCTCCAAAACTGATATAGGACCTTAAATTCGTCCACATAGTGAAAAGACCAAACTACCCCCATTTAATATCTAAAAGAACACGGCTGGCCCGCCAGTTCAACTGGACGGCGTCCAGGATTCTGGATGGCATCCAGCCCTTTACAATTGGACGGCGTCCCATAGTTTTGGATGGCGCCCCAAATGACTGAGAGAAACTGGATCTTACAACTCTCCCCCACTTGAACCGGATTGCGACCTCGCTATCCAAGCGGCATGACAAGCAGGAAGATACACCAACACAAACTTTTCGGATTCCCATGTAAATTGGGAACCTATACTTCGACGCCATTGAACTTTAAAAGTTCTCACCTCTTTATTTCTCAACGTTTTCACTTTTTCATCGGGTATAGCAATCGGCTCCTCAACATACTCTAACTTATTGTTTAGCTCAATCTCGTCTAGTGACACCCATGAAGAATCATCCGCAAGACACTTACGGAGATGGGAAACATGAAATGTATTATGGATCCCCGCAAGCTCTTCAGGTAATTCCAAATGATACGCAACTTCACCAACACGAGCTAAAATTTTAAACGGTCCAATAAACCGAGGAGCTAACTTTCCTCGTTTTCGAAACCGAATAACACCTTTCCATGGCCAAACTTTAAGCATCACCATGTCACCTTCTTGAAACTCAATCGGTCGCCTTCGTTTGTCGGCATACGCCTTTTGTCTATCTTGAGCCTTTTTCAAATGAGCCCGAATCATATCAATCTTGCTATTCTTCTCTAAAACCAAATCGGTACTCCCGATTTCTCTTTGACCCACTTCACCCCAATAAATTGGGGTTCGACACCTACGCCTATAAAGCATCTCGTAAGGTGGCATCCCGATACTAGTATGATAACTATTATTGTAAGCGAATTCCACCAATGGTAAGTGCTCATCCCAACTACCGCTGAAATCAGTTATACACGCCTGTAACATATCCTCTAATGTTTGGTTCGTACGTTCGGTTTGACCGTCTGTTTGAGGATGGTACGCCGTGCTCAATTTCAATTGTGTACCCATATCTTCATGAAACTTTTCCCAAAACCGAGATGTGAAACGAGTATCTCGATCCGAAATAATAGATATAGGAACCCCGTATCTCGATATCACCTCCTTGATAAACAATTTAGCCAAGGTCTCCGACGATATCGCTTCCCGAATGGGAAGAAACAAAGCACTTTTCGTCAACCGATCAACTATCACCCAAATTGAATCAAATTGTGTTCTCGCCGTCTTTGGTAACTTTGTAATGAAATCCATGGTAATGTGCTCCCATTTCCATTTTGGAATTTCTAGCAGTTGTAACATACTATACGGCTTTTGGTGCCCGGCCTTAAATTGCAAACACGTGACACATTGTTTAACATACTTTACAACATCACGTTTCATGCCCGACCACCAATACTCTTTCCTCAAATCATGATACATTTTCGTCGTGCCCGGATGAATGGAGTATTTTGACTTATGCGCTTCATCAAGTAGCACTTGTCGATAATTTCCCAATCTCGGCACCCATACTCTTCATTGAAATGACAACAAACCATGCGGGCCTAAGGTAATGAACTCCGTTTGGCCCACAATACGTTCCTCATGCTTGTTGTTAACAAAAGCTTCAATTTGAGTCTTGCCAAGCTTTACAAGAAAATCGTTAGTAATAATCATGCGTAACGATCCTACTCGTATCGTCGGATGTTGACTCTTCCTACTTAGCGCATCCGCGACCACAATCGCCTTACCCGGATGATAAAGTATCTCACAATCATAATCTTTCACCACATCCATCCATCTACGTTGACGATAATTTAAATCTCGTTGATAAAAAACATGTTTTAAGCTCTTGTGATCCGAATAAATCGTGCACTTGACACCGTACAAGTAATGGTGCCAAATTTTCAACGCATGAACCACCACCGATAATTCACGATCGTGAGTTGGGTATCTTGTTTCGTGTTCCTTTAATTGTCGAGAGGCATAAGCGATGACTTTACCTCTTTGCATTAGAACACACCCGATCCCATTTAAAGAAGCATCACAATAAACCGTCATGTCTTCTACACCTTCCGGCAAAACTAACACCGGAGCTTGACACAACTTCTCTTTTAATAATTGGAAAGCAATTTCTTGTTCATTTTCCAAATTAATCTCGCGTTCTTTCTCGTTAACTTTGTCAATGGAGAAGCGATTTTAGAAAAGTCTTGGATAAACCGACGATAATAACCGGCCAATCCGAGAAAACTTCGAATTTCCGTAGGCGTAGTCGGTCGTCCCCAACTCTTCACCGTCTCAATCTTCCCCGGATCTACTTGAATACCCTCTTTGTTCACAATATGACCAAGGAATTGAACTTCCCTTAGCCAAAATTCACATTTGGAGAATTTTGCATACAACTTCTCCTTCCGCAACATCTTCAACACACCACGCAAATGATGTTCATGTTCCTTCATACTCTTAGAATAGACAAGTATGTCGTCAATGAACACAATTACCGACTTGTCCAACATAGGTTGGCATACTCGGTTCATAAGATCCATGAATGCTGCCGGTGTATTCGTAAAACCAAAAGAAATAACTACAAACTCGAAATGCCCATAACGCGTTCGAAAGGCCGTTTTCTCAATATCTTCCTCACGAACCCGCATTTGGTGATAGCCGGACCGTAAGTCGCTTTTAGAAAATTAAGTCGCGACTTGGAGTTGATCAAACAAATCGTCAATCCGAGGCAATGGATAACAATTCTTGATTGTCACCTTGTTCAACTCACGATAATCAATGCACATCCGCATACAACCATCCTTCTTCTTCACGAATAAAACCGGAGCACCCCATGGAGAAGCACTCGGTCGAATAAAACCCTTTCAAGTAATTCTTAGGTTTGATTTAACAACTCTTGCATTTCTGTTGGCGCTAAACGATAAGGAGTTTTAGCAATGGGAGTAGCCCCCGGAACCAACTCAATGCGAAATTCAACTTGGCTTTCTGCCGGAACATCCGGTAAATCATCCGGAAAAACGTCTTCGAATTCACTAATCACCGGAATTTCACGAATGGATGGTGGCACTTCACGAGTATTGATAGTGCTCCAACTGAACATATATTTAGGCACAATATCCTTCCAATATGTAAAGCTTTTAGTTGTAATTGTTCTATTTTTATGTAATATTCGTTTAAATAAATAAGTGCGAAGACAAAAAAAGAAAACGACGATTTGAAGACGCAAATGACCAAAAAGCTCAAAAGTACAAAGTACAATCCAAGTGGTTCAATTTATTGATAAGAAACGTCTAAAAGTTACAAGAGTACGAGCCGCAAAATGCAAAGTACAAGATATTAAATAGTACGCAAGGACGTTTGAAAATTCGGAACCGGGACCAGAGTCAACTCTCAACGCGCGATGCAACGGAGCTAAAATTACAAGTCAACTATGCACATAAATATAATATAATATATAAATAATTCTTAAAATTATATATATATATATATTATATTATATAATAAAACTTCAGCAAAACTAGAAAACAAAGTGATTGGGCTGGATCCAGCTGGCCATGCGATCGCATGGCCAGGATGCCTAAAATCCATGCGATCGCATGGAGGGAAAATCCTGGCCAAGTCTATAAATCGAGCAGTTTTTGGACGAATTTTACACCTCTTTTTCATTTCCTTTCTTTCTGTAAACACACACACACACACATATATATATATATATATATATATATATATCAATAAAATTTTAATATTAAGTTAATAATAATAAGGTTATTTTAAGAATGTTTTACGAGTTTTAAATCGAAATTCTGTCCGGGTAACGCTACGCGATTAATCACCACTGTAAGCTATGTTCTTCCTTTTTAAATTAATGTCTCGTAACTAAGTTATTATTATGCTTATTTGAGCCAAAGTAATCGTGATGTTAGACTAAATATTAAGAAGGGGTTATTAGATTTTGTACCATAATTAAGGTTTGGACAAAAGATCGACACTTGTGAACATTGGACTATTAGATTAGGGGTATTGTCTAATCGAATGACAACTCATTAGAATCTGTCGAACCTATTTTCAAATTAGTTAATCTAATAATTATTAAAATGATTATGTATGTTCTATTTAGTGACGTTTATACGACATCTTTTACGATCATTTATTTAGTTATTCGGGTTGGGTAATTGATTATTCATTCTGATCAAGTGGGTAAATTAATATTCATATCTCATTAAAATAGGGGTGGATTACATACAATGATAATTGGTGTAATTGTTAACAAAGTAATAAAACCTTGGATTACACGCAGTCGATAACCTGGTGTAATCATTAAACAAAGTATTAAAACCTTGTTACAGTTCGAATCCCTAATTAGTTGGAATATTTGACTTCGGGAATAAGGTTAATTTGATGAGCATTTTATAATTATGACCGAATGACTATTATGGACAAAAACCAAATAGGTATCAAATAATCAAGGACAAAGGACAATTAACCCGGGTAACAATTAATCAAAACGTCAAACATCATGATTACGGAAGTTTAAATAAGCATAATACTTTTATTTTATATTTCATCGTACCTTTATTTACTGTCATTTTAATTACTGCAATTTACTTTATCGCAATTTAAATTCTGTCATTTATGTTATCGTCATTTATATTATCGTCATTTATCTTTACACTTTATTTAAAATAGACAAACAGGTCATTAAACGGTAAACCCCCCCCCCCCCCTTTTATAATAATATTACTGTATATAATTATATATATTTTATACAAATATAGTTATTAAAAATATAGCGTTAAACTTAGCCAGCTCCTTGTGGAACGAACCGAACTTACTAAAAACTACACTACTTTACGATTAGGTACACTGCCTATAAGTGTTGTAGAAAGGTTTACGTATATCCACTCTATAAATTAATAAATAACTTATGTAAAATTATATCGTATTTAATAGTATTTCGCAATAAAAATATAACTATTTCGTACCCCTCTGCTTTGACATCAAGTTTTTGGTGCCGCTGCCGGGGACACGAAATGAAACGCTATAAAAAAAATATATTAAGTTTTTAATCTATTTTTATAAAAAATTATATAAATTTAAAAATATAAAAACATAAAAAAAGAATAGTTATTTCTATATTTTTAAGTATTTAAATTAAAAAGTTTATATTTTTATTTTTCGTTTGTTAAAAAATTAAGATTAATAAGTAAATTTTTTTTATATATAAGTTTTTATTACATATTTTTTTTATATAATTTAAAAACAGAAAATTAATTTCAGAAAAAAAAAGTAATTTAAAATCTAAAACTGGGCCGAACCTGATCGAAGCCCAAATCTGATCTTGAATATTGGGCCATGCGATCGCATGACCCTAACATGTATAATCCATGCGACCGCATGGTGTGACTGGACAGCTCTGATCCTAGTACGTACGAATTAGGGTTAGGATTAATAATAATTATTATTAATTAATTACCTAATTAGGGTTTATTTTAATAATAATTTAGTTTAGTTTTATTTATTTTGTATTTTTAAGTTCTAATTAGTTTTATTAATTTATTAATTAATACTTTTATAAAATAATAATAATATAATATTTTTATAAAAATAAGTAATTTTATCACTTTTTATATCTTTTTATATTTCGTATCTTTTTAATCTTTTATTCGTAAATTGTTAGTTTTAAGATATAGTTTTTGCTGTAGTTATTTTTATTTCTAGATTTTTTTTAAAGGCTTTGCCGAAAAATTCCTTAAGTGCTTTTTCTTTTAATTAAGATTTAGACGCTTTAGAATTTTACGACGTTGCTTATCGCTTTAATATTTAATAGATTTTAGTGCCTAATTAAGTTATTGCCGTTTTGGATATAGAATTCCTTTTAAGCTTTAATACCTTTAGACGCAACTTTTAATTCTTAGTTTTTAGACTTTTAAGTTTCGACGCTGCATTTTATTATTTTTCGACGCTCATTTTTTTCGACCTTTTATTTTTCGACGTTTTTCGACGCGCTCGTTTTCTTTCTTATTTCTCGACGCTCTAGTTTTTAGGACATAGAATTTTCTATTTCTTCTCTAAAATTTCAAAACGAAAAATTATTTTAAGTGGTTAAATTGATAGACATCCAAAATTTTCTGGTTCATAGTAATAGTTGGATTTGTTAGTGGCGAGTTGTGGGCTTCCGATTTAAAGGGTCCTGGCTACCTGCTGCATCTATTGGCTATTCGAAACGTGGGCAAAATCATAAAAGTCTATTAATTTGATAACTTATATAATTTTTATCTTTTATAACTAATAGGATATTCAGTGAATGCACCGAGCAAAACGTTCACCACCTTTCATACGTTCACCACCTGTAACTCGATCAAGACATCTAGCCAATATTGTCGCCGTTGATTTTTCTTTAGAATCATCATCTAGTCGACCAAGTACTCCAATTCGAATATCCGATAATCCATTTTTTGAACCCGACCTCACAATTGAGAATCCGGAGGATATTCAGGGATAATTCAGAGATCCTGAACCACTAATCATTCCTTCTGAACCACAAATTACTCATCCAGAGATTGTCGAGGAAGAAACCATTAAATCAGAATCCTCTAGTGATTCGTATTCAACAATTTCAATTATGAAAGTAACGGAACCTCTAAGTATGGAAGATCGAATGAGAGCCACACGCACTCAAAGGACAAATCCTACACATGGTAACTAATCAATGCCAATTTAGTGGTGCGTCGAAGGAAGATCCAAACGAACATCTTCGTACCTTTAATAGGATCTGTACTCTATTTAAAATCCGAGAAGTGGAGGATGAACATATCTATCTCATGTTATTTCCCTGGACTTTAAAGGGAGAAGCCAGAGATTGGTTGGAATCGTTACCTGAAGGTGTAACAACCCTGATTTTTCCGTTACTTTCGTTAACCTTCCGCTAGTTTATTTAACGGGGATTACTTAACTTTTATGCGTTTACGTGTATTAAATGCGTACTTGATCTTCAGAGGGTTTTAATAATTGATATAATTCAAATAAATATTTCGGATAATGAAATACGATAAAAACGATACGATTTTGATAAAAGCTTTTCGAGCAACAAAACGCTCGAGTTTATTGTAATAATTAATTTTATTAATTATTAACTTTTTAAAATATTTAATTTATTGGGTTTTTAATAAATTAGACAATTGGTTGCGTTTAACGATCGGGTTAGCGTTCCGGGCCTTCGGTACGACTAAACGGCACTTAAAACGGACCACGATTACACGAGATTGCAAAACGAGAGCTCAGGAACCCCATGAGGGCCCCATTCAGCCGACTCCTCCCCATACCCCCCTTATATTTTAATTTTTGATAATTTTAGGGACTTATGTGCTAATTTGTAAAACTAGGGTTTAATATAAATTAATTTGTGAGGATTAAACACTGCCATAATCCCTACCCTATTATTTCAGTCGATTTTCTCTTGGCTCCTTCCCTCCCTTTGGCCGTCGCCCAACTCACACACACACACACACACACTCAAACTCAATTTTTGATTAAACCTCAAGAACAAAAGTTGCAATTCGCGTTATCCTCTACGTATTGGTGTGATTTGATTGTTGATATAAGGTATATTTACATGAACCCTAATTCTTAAAAATCTAATTTTTATAAAGTTTCATAGTTATGTTGTCAATTGCTCAAGCCTATACGCGTACGTGTTAATTGTAATCGTTATTTTGATTGTTTGATGCGCTACGGTTTAAAAACGAATTTGTATTTGTTTGATCAGAAAAATTAAGTTTTTCAAATGTTAATTATTATTTTATAATCAGATTCCTTGCAAAAAACTATTGAGTTTAGGCTTTGGATTCGCTTGATTTCGTTTCCGTGTGATTAAGTTATGTTGATTTGAATTATCGTTGCGTTTTTGTTGCTTGATCAGAAATCCGGTATTGATAGAAAATGAATTGGAATGTGAGACTTATACCACTGGAAAGTTAATTTAAAAACACTCAAATTAGACTAGGATATCATGTTGTTTGCTTATGTATAGCCCGAGATATGCTAGAATTAGTGTAAAAATAGTTTTATACAGCCTTTCGAAAAAAAAAAATAGTTTTATACAGCACTTGCATGAAAATAACCTTGTATGATAAAATGTGTTAACTTCTGTGACTAAAAATTTGCATATATGAAAAGTAGACAAAAATTACTTCATCTTTCATGTGGATATCATAGGCTAATTGTATCTATATCTTTGGATAATCGTATGCGAATGTGACTAACTAAATGGGAATCGAATCTGTAAATTGAAAACGTTTTTGTACTTTGTTAATTTTGTGTATTGTTTGAGAATGTATGCTTCTGGAAAATGAAACTTAACATGATATTTGACTTATTGTTAGTTTATGTCAATCTCTGAAACCATATGCATTGGGCACAATAGAGCCATACTTTATGTGAATTCTGATTTGAGCAGAAAACTGAATGATCAACTTGCACGAAGAAACTGTACAAATTGGCTAAACAAAAGTGGCTAGATTTTTTATATGTGTTACTTTGATATGTCTTTGAACTATTTCCACTGTTCTTGTATCAATTTCATGTTCCTAACTCCAGTTATAGCCAAAATGAAATCAGTGCGCGGTCAGAAAATGACTTGGCAAACCCCAAATGTATCCCTTCTGATTCCTGACTTTTAATTGTCGTATGAGTCCCTGGCCAGACTTTTTGGAATTGATTTTAGGTGTAATTATGATCTGGAGTTTTTTATATTTACGTGAATTTTGTACTATGAGATAATGTTCTAGGTATGCTACATGTTCATAAATTTTGTGCATGACGATAAACTGAAATTGTGAAAATGATCATTCATGACCTAAAACGTATTGTTTGATTTAGGTTTGACATGTTGACTAATATTTGACATGAACCTACTGATGTTGAATTTAGTTGACTACTTTGACCAAGTTTGACTTTCGGTTTGACTTCGGTTGACTTTGTTTGACTTGCATGATATAGTTGACTTTTACTTTGAAACGCGTCGAGTCGAGCAATAAGACAACGTACACTATGAAACCACACTTATATAAGATACATATATTGACCAACCTACATACGTATACTTAGGTTACATTACTCGGGTCTAAACCGTACAAGTCATTTGTCTTTCATTCCGAGCTTATTCAAAGGTGAGTCTACAGTCCCGCTTTTTACATGTTTTCAGGGATGAGAATACACGCTGTTATATTTACATTTTTAAATACTTTTATATTAACATGAGTACTACACATGCATAATGAGTTTGTTCAAAAAGCCTCTAGCTTGAATACTTTTAATACCATCGGTGTAAGCACAATTTAGATGGACGGATCCGTTAGGTTGACAACCTCGCCCACTATAAAAGCAGTGGTGCATTTATTTTGAACATTAAATACTTTTGAACAAGTGTATAACATTTTACGAGGTAAGGTCGGGTGTAGTGGTTTCTATACTCGGGTCATTGCTAGTATTCAGGTGCTCGGTTTATGCAAGCGATAGAATCTCGTGGTCAATGGAATCAAACTATTTTTCTGATAACTGTTTTTCAGATACTGTTACATTACTTAAACCTGTAGATTCACCAACATTATTTGTTGACCTGTTTTTGCTTGTTGTTATTCTCAGGTCCTTAAGAGGTATGCTTCCGCTGTGTTTGCTGCACGACTGGCCGTGGAGTCAGCATTTGATTTTAAAGAACATTATTTACTTTCGCATTTAAAACTTTTATACTGTTTAAATACTGTTGGCTTGTGGTTACGATCACAACAGTGTTTCTATTTTGGGATTTTTGACTTTTGTTTTTGAAAGTTAATATTTTAAATAAAATTAAATGCGATTGCTTAAAACGTCTCATATAGAGGGCATAACTGTTAACTGTGGGACCGGAATTAACACGCCGTCAGATGGTAATTTGACGGGGTGTTATAGTTGGTATCAGAGCTAACGGTTCATAGGGAAACTAGGACTTATATTAGTGTGTCTGATTTGGTCATTAGGACGCCTTGATGAGTCTAGAGTACGACCGGGACTTAAGTCATTACATGAGTACTTTGTGACTAACTTTATTTACTTGACTAATCTATTTTGTTTGTATTCTTGTACTATGAGTTAGATGTCACAGGATTCAGGAAGCAGTGACAGCGACTCCAGTGTGGCTGAGGTGAATGCTCCAGCCTCAGCACCAGCACCTGCTCCGCATCGGATACCTAACCATCCCGTGAACCTTTATGCGGTGGATTTGGTTCATACTAACCGTAACAGAGATATTGTTGATCGTGTTAACGCCTTGAGCGATATTGCTAGGACATATCCGCACCCCCGATGATCTTGAAAGAATGGAGGAAAGAGTCACGGGTATAAATACTTATACGTACGAGGCTGAAGCGAGGTTCGTTGAGATAGCGAGATTGATAGCAGCCTTAACTGCCAGGGTTGCCGCGTTAGAGGCGGAACGTAATAGGCCGAGGAATGATGGACCTGCCTTCCTTGCCCGACAGAAGAGGAAGTGAAGGGTCGTTGACCATGAGCTTCTTTTCCTTTTTCATCCGCCATACTTTCTTTATATAAGACTTACCAGGTGTTATAAACTGGGCTATTAGCACAATATGTTTATTGTTTGGTTTACTACTTTAGAATTTGGTTGACCACTCTTGGATTTTATTTATATTAATGGTGGATTATGCTATTAGTAACTATTATCTTTTATTGCATGCGGTAATATTCTATATTTAGTAACTTTGTATGATCATAATACTTGTGTTATGCTATACTACTACTATTGCCATTAATGCTACTATTTAGTGTTACTATCACTACATGACACTAGCACCACTACTACTACCACTAGTGTTACTACTATCACTACTAACACTACTATCACTACTTACACTACTTCTCACTACTAGCGAATCTTTTCGTACTATTATTTACTAGTCTTCAACACTCGTTGCTAGTATATTTTCATATATAGCATTGTTTTGACACTGACCTGGTGTGTTTTTCTGTGTTGAAGATGCCTCCAAATTAATCAACCGCCACCCAAATCAGGAGAATGGTCGCCGAAGGAATCGCGGATGAAAGAGCTGAACTACTGAGAGAATTTAACAACGCTCGAAATAGTAATGATCGTGGTGGCTCGAGAAACACCAATGGAAACGGCACACAAGGCCGTAATGGATGTTCTTACAAAACGTTCACTAGTTGCAACCTGCATTCTTTCAACGGAACTGAGGGACCAGTTGGTCTCACTAGGTGGTTTGAGAAACTCGAATTGGTTTTCCGCATTGGTGGTTGTAATGATAACGACAGGGTAGGCTTTGCAACGGGCATACTGGCAGACAGTGCGCTCACCTGGTGGAATAACTATGCTCAATCCCTAGGTCGTGATCAGGCTTATGCCCTACCTTGGGACACTCTGAAACAAAGAATGATCGAGGAGTATTGTTCGAGGAACGAGGTTAAGAAAATGGAACGTGAGTACCGAGAGCTGAAGTTAGTAGGCAACGATCTCACCGCCTATAACAAGAGGTTCTTTGAGTTGGCGTTAATGTGTCCTGAAATGGTTACTCTGAAAAGGCGTAAGGTAGAACTGTACATTGAAGGTCTGAGTGAGAATATTCAAGGCGGGGTCACTACTTCAAAACCTGCGAATGTGCAGGAAGCTATTGACATGGCTAGTTTGTTGTTGGATCAGATTGCCCAGAGAGGGAAGGGCACTACAGTGAATGAGAATAAGCCAAACGATAGTAAGAGGAAGTGGAACGGTGGTCAGGACAAGAATTTCAATCAACAGCCGTTCAAAAAGCAATATTCTTACCGTAACGACACTGGAACCACATGAACTAACTCCGGGTATAAGGGCAAGAAGCCACAATGTCAGAAGTGTGGTAAGCATCATACTGTAAATTATTCTGTTCTAAATTGTGACCGTTGTAAGAAGTTTGGTCATTTGTCAAAAGATTGCAAGGTTAATCTCAACGGCAACACCAACAACAACAGCACTGCAAGCAACGCGAACAATGCTAATGGTGGTAAGAACTGTTATGGTTGTGGACAGCCGAGTCATTTCAAGAAGGACTATCCTAAGAACAACAATGGAAATGCTCGAGGAAGGGTGTTCAACATCAATTCTGTGGAAGCTCGTGATGATCCAAAGCTAGTCACGGGTACGTTTTCACTTGATGATCAACTTGTTTATGTTTTGTTTGATACTGGCGCCAATAGAAGTTTTATATCTAAGGATATTTGTCACAATGTTAAGAAACATGTTTCTTCCCTAGATAACGTGTATTCCATAGAACTAGGGAATGGTAACTTGATGAGAGCTGATAAGATTTATCGTGATTGTACTTTGATGTTAGAAAGTAAGCCCTTTAGCATTAATGTGATACCTATTAACCTGGGAAGTTTTGACCTTGTGGTTGGAATGGACTGGTTATCTGATAACAAAGCCGAGGTGGTCTGTGACCTAAAGGCTATTCGTATTCCTATTGCCGACGGTGAACCTATGATGATTTATGGTGAAAATAATGGCTCACAATTACATCTCATTAACTACTTGAAAGTCCAGAAGTATGTGAGAAAGGGATGTATCGCGTTCTTGGCTCATGTAAGCCAAATTGTACCAGAAGAAAGGAGACCCGAAGATGTTCCTATAGTTAAGGAATTTCTTGAAGTTTTTCCAGAGGAATTACCTGGTCTCCCACCACATCGAGAAATTGAGTTTCAGATAGACTTAGTGCCAGGAGTGGCACCGGTGGCTCGCGCACCGTACAGACTTGTACCCCAGAACTTCAAGAGTTGTCTAGTCAATTGCAAGATTTGTTTGACAAGGGATTTATTCGACCGAGTTCTTCACCTTGGGGAGCTCCGATCCTGTTTGTTAAGAAGAAGGATGGGTCGATGAGATTGTGTACCGACTATAGAGAATTGAACAAGCTGACAGTCAAGAATCGGTATCCGCTACCGAGGATTGATGACTTATTTGATCAGCTACAAGGATCCAGTTGTTATTCGAAGATCGATTTGAGATCTGGGTATCATCAATTGAGAGTCAAAGAAGCTGATGTCCCGAAGACATCGTTTAGAACACGTTATGGACATTATGAGTTTACAGTGATGTCGTTTGGTTTGACGAACGCACCAGCAATGTTCATGGACCTCATGAACCGTGTGTGTAAGCCATACCTAGATAAATTCGTCATTGTGTTCATTGATGATATATTGGTGTACTCCAAGAACAGAAAAGAGCACGAACAACATCTACGCTCGATATTGACTATGCTTAGAGAAGAGCAGTTGTATGCAAAGTTCTCTAAGTGTGACTTTTGGTTACTAGAGGTACAATTTCTTGGCCATGTTGTAGGGGCCAATGGAATACAGGTCGATCCAACAAAGATTGAGTCGGTTAAGAATTGGAAAACTCCAAAAACGCCAACTCAGATTAGGCAATTTTTGGTTCTAGCTGGTTACTACCGGAGATTCATTGAAGGATTCTCTAAGATCGCCCGACCATTAACCGCATTGACTCATAAGGGCAAGAAGTTTGAGTGGTCAGAACCGCAAGAGACTGCATTTCAGTTGTTGAAGGAGAAGTTAACAACTGCACCAGTATTTTCTCTACCCAAGGGAAGCGAAGATTTTGTGGTTTATTGTGATGCCTCACGTCAAGGAATGGGTTGCGTGCTTATGCAACGAAACAAAGTTATTGCTTATGGATCGCGTCAGTTAAAGATTCGTGAGCAGAACTACACTACGCGCGACCTTGAGTTAGGAGCTGTTGTCTTTGCACTTAAAATGTGGAGACACTACCTGTTTGGAACCAAGTTCACTATCTTCACTGATCATAAGAGTTTACAGCACATATTCGATCAGAAACAGCTCAACATGAGACAACGACGTTGGATGGAACTACTTAACGATTATAACTGCGAACTTCAATACCATCCGGGCAAGGCGAATGTTGTGGCAGATGCCTTGAGCAGAAAGGATTGAGAGAAACTTCTTAGGATTAAAGCGCTTAACATAGTTGTCCGTACGAATCTCACATCACAAATCCAGGAAGCACAACAAGAAGCCATGAAATAGGAGAATGTTGATGTTGAATTTCTCAAAGGGATGGACAAGAAGTTTGACATCAAGGAGGACGGAACACGGTACTTTGCTAACCGAATTTGGGTACCAAAGTTTGGTGGATTGAGAGAACTAGTGTTGGAGGAAGCACACAAGTTGAGATACTTAATTCATCCGGGATCAGATAAGATGTACCATTATTTGAAGGCATTTTATTGGTGGCCGAATTTGAAAGCTGACATTACCACTTATGTCAGAAAGTGCTTGACTTGCGCTAAAGGCAAGGCTGAACATCAGAAGCCATCAGGATTATTAACTCAACCAGAGATTCCCCAGTGGAAGTGGGAAGGAATTTCCATGGACTTCATTACGAAACTGCCGAGAACGGCGGGAGGTCACGATACCATTTGGGTTATAGTGGATCGTCTCACTAAGTCCGCACACTTCTTACTGATAATGGAAACTGATAAAATAGAGAAGTTGGCTCAGATCTACATTAAGGAAGTCGTCTCTAGGCATGGAGTGCCTATATCCATTATATTCGACCGCGATAGCAGATTTACTTCCAGGTTTTGGCAATCATTACAGAAAGCAATGGGGACCCGTCTAGATATGAGTACAACGTATCACCCCCAGACGGATGGCCAGAGCGAATGAACTATTCAAACTTTTGAGGACATGTTGAGAGCGTGTGTCATTGATTTCGGAAACGGATGGGATAAGTATTTACCACTAGCTGAGTTCTCATACAATAACAGCTACCATGGGAGTATTAAAGCTGCACCTTTCGAGGCATTGTATGGAAGGAAGTGTAGATCTCCCGTTTGTTGGAGCGAGTTGGGCGATAGTCAGTTGACAGGTCCTGAGATTATTCAGGAGACAACTGAGAAAGTTCTATAGATTCAGGAACGATTGAGAAAGGCTCGAAGTCGTCAAAAGAGTTACGTCGATATTAGACGGAAGGACATAGAGTTCCAAGTTGGTGACAAGGTTATGCTTAAAGTATCACCGTGGAAGGGTGTTGTACGATTTGGGAAACGAGGTAAACTGAGTCCTAGATATGTTGGACCGTTTGAGATAATTGAAAGGGTTGGACCAGTAGCTTACAGACTGGAACTGCCACAAGCACTCAGCGGTATTCATGACGTTTTCCATGTATCCAATCTAAAGAAGTGCCTAGCCGATGATAATTTGATTATTCCTCTAGAGGAACTACGTATCGACGACAAACTTCATTTCATTGAGGAACCTGTTGAAATCTTGGGCCGTGTGGTCAAACAGTTGAAGCAAAGCAGAATTCCTATCGTTAAAGTTCGGTGGAACGCGAGAAGAGGACCAGAGTTCACGTGGAAGCGTGAAGACCAGATGAGGCTGAAGTATCCGCAATTGTTTCCCGAGGAAACCATTTCAGTGGACGATCACTAAAATTTCGGGACAAAATTTTCAATTACAGGTGGGTAATGTAACAACCCTGTTTTTTCCGCTAGTTTATTTAACGGCGATTATTTAACTTTTATGCGTTTACGTGTATTGAATGCGTACTTGATCTTTGGAGGGTTTTAATAATTGATATGGGTTGATATTAATTCAAATAAATATTTCAGATAATGAAATACGATAAAAACGATACGATTTTGATAAAAGCTTTTTGAGCAACGAAACGCTCGGGTTTATTGTAATAATTAATTTTATTAATTATTAACTTTTTAAAATATTTAATTTATTGGGTTTTTAATAAATTAGACAACTGGTTGCGTTTAACGATCGGATTAGCGTTCCGGGCCTTCGGTACGACTAAACGGCACTTAAAATGGACCACGATTACACGAGATTTCAAAACGAGAGCCAGGGACCCCATGAGGGCCCCATTCGGCCGACCCCTCCCCATACCCCCCTTATATTTTAATTTTTGATAATTTTAGGGACTTATGTGCTAATTTGTAAAACTAGGGTTTAATATAAATTAATTTGTGAGGATTAAACACTGCCATAATCCCTACCCTATTATTCCAGTCGATTTTTTTTTGGCTCCCTCCATCCCTTTGGCCGTCGCCCAACTCACATACACACACACACACACACTCAAACTCAATTTTTGATTAAACCTCAAGAACAAAAGTTGCAATTCGCGTTATCCTCTACGTATTGGTGTGCTTTGATTGTTGATCTAAGGTATATTTACATGAACCCTAATTCTTAAAAATCTGATTTTTATAAAGTTTCATAGTTATGTTGTCAATTGCTCAAGTCTATACGCGTACGTGTTAATTGTAATCGTTATTTTGATTGTTTGATGCGCTAGGGTTTAAAAACGAATTTGTATTTGTTTGATCAGAAAAAATAAGTTTTTCAAATGTTAATTATTATTTTATAATCAGATTCCTTGCGAAAAACTATTGAGTTTAGGCTTTGGATTCGCTTGATTTCGTTTCCGTATGATTAAATTATGTCGATTTGAATTATCGTTGTGTTTTTGTTGCTTGATCAGAAATCTGGTATTGATAGAAAACGAATTGGCATGTGAGACTTATACCACTGGAAATTTAATTTAAAAACACTTAAGTTAGACTAGGATATCATTTGTTTGCTTATGTATAGCCCGAGATATGCTAGAATTAGTGTAACAATAGTTTTATACAGCACTTGCATGAAAATAACCTTGTATGATAAAATGTGTTAACTTCTGTGACTAAAGCTTTGCATATATGAAAAGTAGACAAAAAGTACTTCAACTTTCATGTGGATATCATAGGCTAATTGTATCTATATCTTCGGATAATCGTATGCGAATGTGACTAACTAAATGGGAATCGAATCTGTAAATTGAACACGTTTTTGTACTATGTTAATTTTGTGTATTGTTTGAGAATGTATGCTTCTAGAAAATGAAACTTAACATGATATGTGACTTATTGTTAGTTTATGTCAATCTCTGAAACCTTATGCATTGGACACAATAGAGCCATACTTTATGTGAATTCTGATTTGAGCTGAAAACTGAATGATCAACTTGCACGAATAAACTGTACAAATTGGCTAAACAAAAGTGGCTAGATTTTTTATATGTGTTACTTTGATATGTCTTTGAACTATTTCCACTGTTCTTGTATCAATTTCATGTTCCTAACTCCGGTTATAGCCAAAATGAAATCAGTGCGCGGTCAAAAAATGACTTGGCAAACCCCAAATGTATCCCTTCTGATTCCTGACTTTTAATTGTCGTATGAGTCCCTGGCTGGACTTTTTGGAATTGATTTTAAGTGTAATTATGATCTGGAGTTTTTCATATTTACGTGAATTTTGTACTATGAGATAATGTGCTAAGTATGCTACGTGTTCATAAATTTTGTGCATGACGATAAACTGAAATTGTGAAAATGATCATTCATGACCTAAAACGTATTGTTTGACTTAGGTTTGACATGTTGACCAATATTTGACATGAACCTACTGATTTTGACTTTAGTTGACTACTTTGACCAAGTTTGACTTTCGGTTTGACTTCGGTTGACTTTGTTTGACTTGCATGATATAGTTGACTTTTACTTTGAAACGCGTCGAGTCGAGCAATAAGACAACGTACACTATGAAAATAGACTTATATAAGATACATATATTAACCAACCTACATACGTATACTTAGGTTACATTACTCGGGTCTAAACCGTACAAGTCATTTGTCTTTCATTCCGAGCTTATTCAAAGGTGAGTCTATAGTCCTGCTTTTTACATGTTTTCAGGGATGAGAATACACGCTGTTTTATTTACATTTTTAAATACTTTTATATTGACATGAGTATTACACATATGCATAATGAGTTTGTTCAAAAAGCCTCTAGCTTGAATACTTTTAATACCATCGGTGTAAGCACAATTTAGATGGACGGATCCATTAGGTTGACAACCTCACCCACTATAAAAGCAGTGGTGCATTTATTTTGAACATTAAATACATTTGAACAAGTGTATAATATTTTACGAGGTAAGGTCGGGTGTAGTGGTTTCTATACTCGGGTCATTGCTAGTATTCAGGTGCTCGGTTTATGCAAGCGATAGAATCTAGTGGTCAAGGTAATCAAACTATTTTTCTGATAACTGTTTTTCAGATACTGTTACATTACTTTAAACCTGTAGATTCACCAACATTATTTGTTGACCTGTTTTTTTGTGTTGTTATTCTCAGGTCCTTAAGAGGTATGCTTCCGCTGTGTTTGCTGCATGACTGGCCGTGGAGTCAGCATTTGATTTTAAAGAACATTATTTACTTTCGCATTTAAAACTTTTATACTATTTAAATACTGTTGGCTTGTGGTTACGATCACAACAGTGTTTCTATTTTGGGATTTTTGACTTTTGTTTTTGAAAGTTAATATTTTAAATAAAATTAAATGTGATTGCTTTAAACGTCTCATATAGAGGCGTAACTGCTAACTGTGGGACCAAAATTAACACGCCGTCAGATGGTAATTTGGCGAGGTGTTATATAAGGGCCGATTGATACATGGGATGTTTTAGTTGTAAAATTTCTTAAACAATTCTTTCCGGCATCTAAAGCCGTGAGACTTCAAGGAGAAATTGTTACGTTCACGCAGAAGCCAAATGAAACTCTATATGAGGCGTGGACAAGATTTGGAAAGTTGTTGAGAGGATGTCCTCAGCACGGTTTAGACACTTATCAAATAGTACAAATATTCTACCAAGGTGTCGACATTGCTACACGAAAAGACATCGATATATCAGCTGGTGGTTCCATTATGAAGAAAACCGCAACTGAAGCTTACAAAATCATTAATAACACAGCATCCCACTCGCATGAGTGGCACCAGGAAAAAGATATCTTTCATTCATCTAAAGCGGCTAGAGCCGATTCTAGCCATGACTTTGATTACGTTTCCACAAAAATAGATGCTTTCGAGAGACGAATGGAAAAGATGAATAAAGATATTCACGCAATACGAATCAGTTGTGAGCAATGCGGTGGACCACACTTAACAAAATATTGCCACATTTAGCACACCATGGAACAACGAGAGAATGTTTCCTACATGAACCAAAGGCCGGGAAATAATTATCAGAATAATTATCAATCGCCAAGGCCAAACTTCAATCGAAATCAAAACATTCTTTACAATCCAAATGGGCCAAACAATAACTCGTATAACCAACAAGGTCCGAATAACCAACCAACTCAAAACAACACTTTTAATCAACAAAGACCTAGCTTGTATAAACCACCACAACAAACCGAAGAGAAAAAGTCAAATCTAGAAGAAATGATGGCAAAGCTAATGGAATCTCAAACACAATTTATTACATCTCAAACCCAAACGAATGAGAGGTTTGATCAGTCATTAAGAATTCAACAAGCTTCCATTCTGAATCTAGAAAAACACGTAGGTGCTCTTGTTAGCATGATGAGTGAGAGGGAACAAGGAAAGCTACCAAGTGATACTGAAGTAAATCCTCGGAATGAGAATGTTAATATGGTATCAACGAATTCTGAAAAACCAGCATTAGAAGATGGGAAGGTTTTAGATGTGAGTAACAATGAAGAAGTTACACCACCACCACCACCCGAGTATGTAAAGCCAGTGGTGGCACCATACACACCACCCATCCCATTTCCAAGAAAAGGAGTTGAGTATGAGCAAGTAATAGGTAATAAAGTTTGTGATACCTCTGGAAAGAAGAAGAACAATAAGAAAGTATAAGAAACAAAAACCGTAAAGATAAACCCAGTAAAGACAGTTCCACCAAAACTTCCACCAAGGTTGGGTGATCCGGGTGAATTTATTGTTCCTTGTTTACTTAGTGATTGTGTCATGTATGATGCACTAGCAGATTTAGGTGCGAGTGTGAGTGTTATACCTATTTCATTATATAAGAGATTAGGAGTAGGTGAGTTAAGTCCAACAAAGATGAGTATCCGACTCTTTGATCAAACCATTAGGCACCCAGTTGGAATTGCTGACAACCTACCCATTCAAGTAGGTAATTTAACCTTTCTAGTCGAATTTATTGTCATTGACATAGAAGAGGACCCAAACATTCCTCTAATTTTAGGTCGACCATTCTTAGCGTCCACCGGGGCGTTATTTGATGTAAGAGAGGGTAGAATGACACTTAGTGATGGTAAAAAATCGATCACCTTTGTGATTCGAAAGACTAAATCTCCACCAACTAAAACCGTTGAACCAACAAAAACGCACTACAACAAAAGTCCACTTATAGGACCTTTTTTTTTAGGACCTTTTAAAATTTAGTCCTAAAAGCCACTTAGATAGGACCATACATAATTTAGGTCCCATTATGATGTACGCTTTTAGAGTTGGGTCCTAAAACGCTATTTTGTGGGACACATTATTTTTTTGTGTCCTATTAGCTCATATTTTCATAGGACACTTAGACAGTAGATCCTATTAGAGGAGCTTATAAGACATTTATTTGTTAGGGTCTCATTATGTGTTTATGTAATAAGACACTTGACATGAAGGTCATATGAAATAGGCCTTTAGAGGCCATTTTTTTACTAGAGTCTTATTATACTGTAACATATTAGGACACTTTGAATGTCAGTCCTATAAATGTATGTTATTAGGACAAATGATTTTCCGGGGTCCTAAATATCATAATAGCTAATATGATATAATATGACATTTAAATTGTCTATCATATAAAGAGACTTTATAAGACATTTAAATGTGTTTGTCTCATTATAGTAGATATAATAGGACACTTAAATTCTTTAAGAGGACCGATTACTTACCTGTGTCATAATTATCATATGATGTCATAGGACACTTTAAATGTGACTCATTAAATGGGACTTTATAGGACATTTAACGGTTTTGGTGTCACATTACGTGTTACTTTATAGGACACCTTATTTAAAAGTCATATTAAATATACTATCATAGGACATTTATTTTGTCCAAGTCGTATTATATATTTAGCTAATAGGACATGTAATACTTATGTCGTATCATTGATAATTTCTAGGACACTTCTAGTGTTTGGAGTCTTAATTATCAAGTCATTACATAGGACACTTTTGTGTGACCCATTAAATGGGACTTTATAATACATTTAAAGGTTTGGTGTCATATTACGTGTTACTTTATAGGACACTTTATATAAAAGTCATATTAAATATACCATCATAGGACATTTATTTGTCATAGTCGTATTATAACTAATTAGCTAATAGGACATGTAATACTTATGTCGTATCATTGTTAATTTTTAGGACACTTTTAATTTTTGAGGTCTTAATTATCATACGATGGTATAGGACACTTTAAGTGTGACTCATTAATGAGACTTTATAAGACATTTAACAGTTTGTTGTCACATTACTTGTTAATTTATAGGACACCTTATATGAAAGTCATATTAAATATACTATCATAGAACATTTATTTGATTTAGTCGTATTATAACTAATTAGGTAATAGTACATGTAATACTTATGTCTTATCATTGTAAATTTTTATGACACATTTAGTTTTTGGGGTCTTAATTATCATGTCATTACATAGGACACTTTTTTGTGACCCAATAAATGGAACTTTATAAGACAATTAACTGCTTGGTGTCATATTACGTGTTAAATTATAGGACGGCTTATACAAAAGTCATATTAAATATACAATTATAGGACATTTATTTGTCCTAGTCGTATCATATCCTAAGCTAATATGACATGATATAATTATGTTGTATCATAGTAGATTTTTTGGACATTTTGAATCTTTAATATGACGCATGAGGTTTTGATGTCTTAATTATCATGTGTTGATTTGAACAAATGGCTAGTGATCAAACGCATATGTAACAATGATGGATGTGCCCATTGTATCAAGTGTTGATTTGAAGTAAAAACGATATGGTCGTAGCCATCATTCAACAATCGAATATATCAACATGGAAACAAATGCATAGTAAAGCAGTTTTAGGTTTACAAGTTATACAAAAATATAGGAAACCTAAAATAAATTAAATAGAAATGGGCTTCTGTGGGTAAAGCATTACAAAATATCCAAAACCGAAAGTCAAATTGAAACAGTACAAATTTCCATCTCCTGTTAAATCACACAAACATCCCACATTTTTTACCTTAAACCGCCTTACTAGTTCGTGATGAGTAAAACCTGTGTAATTGTATATAATACACCATTAATTCACCATTTAATCTATATAGGAAGGATAGTTTTGATATCATATTAAAACCTATGTAACTGAAATTTATACAGCTTGTCAGTTGTATAAAACAAGACCCAGATTTCAAGTCAGATTACATCATAATACATCATGTATTATATTGTTCAGATACAAACAAGATCAACAGCATATAGTCCAGAATAGTGATCAAAATATCCAAAACATACTACTTCCAAAGTATTGTACTAGTTAATCAAACATACATGATTATTAAACATAAAAAACAAAGTACATAACCCAAAATAAACATAGTTTGATCTGCAACAATAGAAAACAAATCTAAATGAAAGGAGTTGATTGCAACCCAGTCTATTACCTGGAGACGACCCACTGTTAGAACTTTAAGTTTCAACAATTTGACGGAAAACGAGTAGCAGATTTTTTTGTGAATCCACGGGGAGATTGACCAGCAGCATGACCAGATGAAGGACCGGGTCCACGAACAGAGGAAGGACCAGGAGCAAAAGAACGACCTAGTTTTTGTAGACAAAAACGTAACGCCTTATTCGTCCAATCTAAATCATTTTCCAAACCACTGAATCGGGGATCTTGGATAGCTTGACTGTTGACATTAGGTATTTCTTTCCCTGCATCACTTTTTTTAGCACCAGAACAGTTTTTGTTTTCAATTAACTCTAGATTTACTAAATGTGCTTCATCAAAATATGTCGTAGTTGCCAACTCTGTCAAAGAAAGTAAATCACTCTCAGTAGTATCCCCTAAACCTAGAGCTAACTGGGTTATATAGGCCCCACCACAAACAGCAGCATTATGTTTCTTCCCCGAGCTCTTATATAAATACCGAGCTAAACACTTAGCCAAATTACACGGTGTATTATGAACAATATAATACATATACAGCAAGTCAGATTTTGTAACGTTGTAAGTGCAGGTTGCACGTTGATTTATCGTTTCAGCAATTGCTCGATGTAGTATCTTATAACATGGTTGAGTGATCAATGTGGATGACAGGGATGTGTGGAACTCCCCTGTTCCAAAAGTGGTCCAAAAATCACGCGCTTCAACACCAGACGACCAACTAGTCATACCAGTAATAAAATCCTGACTATCGACTTCATCAGTGGTATATAACTTCATAGCCATCGCAAATTCAGAAAACGAAAGTTCATAATCTTTACCTAGTAGTGAGAACTTCATAGCTGATCTCGAAGTCACACTATCAACGTACTTGTTGAACCGATAAGTACTAAAGAATTCATAAACGAGTTCTTTGTAAACCGGTTGTATGATGTTGAATAACCTCTTCCAAGCGGGAGTCAACTATTTTTCGAACTGAGTATGTACATTGAGTTTTTCAAGTGTTGGCCAATGTAAGGTACGTGGCCCAATGATCTTATTCTTCCACATAAGCTCCTCTATCATTGTGGCAGGCTTTATATGAGGTGGCATCAATGAAACCTTTGATGTTTGCTTCTGTTTCTTATGTGTCGAGGTTTTGAGAGAATCTGAAACACATGCTTCATTGGTCCCATTGGTTTTTTGATTTCGTGTTGTCTGTCGTGTTATACGGGTAGCCACAACGTTTACTTTTGCCATTCTCATTCTTTTTGTCATTTTCTGCAAAGAAGCAATAAAAAAATTAGCACAACATATATGGTGATTTAAGGTCAGCAAAAAAATAAAGATAAATTACAAATTTAAAAAATTAATCACAAAGAGTTAGAGCATATATATGGATTCAGTATTTTACCGAGCCGAGTATTATGATAGTTAATACAGTTTAGAATAATTTAGTCTGATTATGGAACCATATTAGCAGCTTTAAATATATTACCTTTTTAGGAACTTCAGCATCTGTATCATCTTCTTCAGAAAGAGGCATTAAATATAAATACTCTTCATCTGAATCGGTAGATTCCCCTGGTTCATCAACCCGTGCCATACCGAGCATCCGGCTAAGACGTTTCAAGTCTAACTCGTTTAGTTTTTCTGCATTCTCTGCCATCCTCACTCTTCGTTTAGCTTCATAATCAGGCTCCAGTCTCGTGGAGCTGAGATTGGAGTTGTATTTATCTTTTATTCGTATTACCTAGAAATAATTAAGTAACAGTACTCAACAACTATATATACAAAATCTGTTCATATTTTATAAATAAAGTACTAATATTATCTAGTAATTACCGGGTTAGTAAGTTTAGTCGGATTATCATCATCATCAAAGACAGAATCAGAATCAGAATCAAAATCATGAAGCATATACTCAGTACTGGTAGTATCCACACCTTTCTTTTTCAATTTATTTGGTTTATCACTCGCTGTCATAGTCACCGTGTCTTTATGTTCATAAACAACCAAAGCATTGATGGGTGTTTTGTTTTTTGACGGCGTAGTCTTATTGTTGAGCACTTTCTGCACAAAAATATAAGAACTTGAAATAATTAATTGATGTAATTAACATTATATTACATATCTACTAATAAATCAGTAATATTTCAAGTCATAATCAAAATTTAGCAATACAAGGATCACAGTAGTTTCTAATGGCCATAATTAATACATGAAACTTCAACTATTATAAGTATTTATCATTACCTTTTGAGAATCCCCAGCAGATTTACAAGCTTGCATAAGTCTCGAGGATTTGCGTTGTAGGGTTCTATTATCTGCCATTGCTTGAATCGAATTCAAATAAAAACAAATTAATCAGCAAGTTATCAGACAAATTATAAACTTGTGTTAATTATTTTTAACACAATCAAGTAAAATTATGAATGTCTAGTTTCTCAATTTAACCTACAATCGGATCCAAATTATAAATGTCTAGTTTCTCAATTTAACCTACAATTAAGCCCTAAACATTTATCTACTCTAACAAAGCATTCATGCATAATCGTACCACCAAAAAGTGGTTGAATAAACACAAACTATAAACGGAAATTAATATGGTTAGAAATCAAGCTTACCTATTCTTGATTATGGATTAAGATGATGCGTAATTCTTCCGCGATAAGAATAGGGTTTTTGATAGAAGTCGATGTTCACGAGAAAATAGAATGGGATGCGAGAAAATAGATTGGGGGTTTTGTTACACTTATTAATATTAATATTAATATTAAATATTAATATTAATAATAATAATAATAAATATAAATAATGATAATAATAATAATAATAATAATAATAATAATAATAATAATAATAATAATAATAATAATAATAATAATAATAATAATAATAATAATAATAATAATAATAATAATAATAATAATAATAATAATGATAAAATATTACAAAATAAAACTTTACTCAATATATGGGGACGGTTTTAAAAAAATTTTCCAGTTTCGAATTCCAGGACGGTTTTAGATACAAACCCGATTACCCGACTAATATACACGAAGGAACCCGAATTCATATACCAGCCTTTTGTTAATTAAAATTTCAATAATATAGATATAAATAGGACCAGTTAAATTTCAAGCAAATATATTTTAACAAGAATATGACTAGTAATATGATTCATCTACCTATTTCATTTCTAAATTCATAAAACTTCACACTCTAGCGTTAAAAACTAATTAGTAGAAATTCAACTAGCTATTTTACACTATTACTCCGTAACTTACATTATACAATGGACTGAGTCATAACAACATATAATATTAGAGGTTGATCATATAAGCATATCAACCATAAATCTAACAATTTACTTTACAATCCAGTAGTAGAACAATAGTAAAAATTGTCAACTAATATTCATGCCATATACAAAAAGATACTAGTTTCTTTCCATAACTTATAATAATAATGTCATGTCATGCAATACATTAAACATAACACTAAACACAGATGGTTTAAGCGAAACTAGTTCCATCCAAAATAAACAAGTTTAATCCACAAAGAAACGATCACAAATCAAACGAAACTAGTAATATCTAAAAATGAACGTCGTCATATGCTTGGAATCTGCATATCTATCAAACGGAGAAATTTTTCCAAGTCCTTGGAACTAAACCAGTCTTCCTTTATCTACAAACACAGTAAGGCATAATTGTTACTCACTTGACTTTATAATGTCAATAAGGATATGTGTGAAGTAAAATGGATCAAGACAACTTACACAATATGGGTATCCATCCAATAGCTTAAACCTTTTAGGAGCATCCTCAAGAAAGAGCTTGATATAGTAAAGAGCAAAATAACCACATGAATCAGCATCAGTTTGTTGTGGAACCTGTCGGTTTACACATGTTTACGAGTATAACTAGGCAACCATGAAACAACAAACCAAAACTATGTAGGCAACCATGAAACAAGCACACAAAACTGATTAATGCAAATAGCACACAAGGAAAAAAATTGTGAGACATGATAAAAACCTTAGGAACCATAAATGGTATTTGGCACGAGTTTTCTGGAGATTCTGTCATCCCTGAAATTTTGTATACGTCAACGACAAATCTGCCATGTGAAATGAACGTAGAACGAAATTAAACAGGGTTCTAATTAACAAATTATATAAATACATATTTGTCTAAAATAACATTACTGTTTAATCTTTTTTTGAAGCATTTTAGAGAAGTCGGTTGAAGACAATGAATCTAGAAACAAGATGCACCGTGAATTGTTCATTCCATCAAAGTTACAGAATATTGTGACCACCCAATGACCCCTGCAAAATAGATATGGATCTGTTTATCACATGCCAACAAAGCTACACATATGTAAGTACACACCTACACACACAATGCTCAAATTGGAAAAAACCAAAACACTCAAACATATATACTATACATGTACCTACCCGGTTACAATGGGAAGAACCACATATCTAGTAGAAAATATGTTCTTCTTCTTCACCCAAGCTAGCCCTCTATCGTGGCATTTGGAAGTCAAGTACTTCGAAAAGACATATGATTCAATGCATGAGAATCTAGATTTCTTTTTTTTGATAAGCTGCTCCATAAAGTCCTACATAGTAATTAGCTTCTGTTATTATTGACACAACACAAGAATAAAACACCATAATGGTTGTTACTCAAAGTAAAAGAATAGTTGTAGCTCACTCCAAGTATTCTGAGCATCTATGAGAGTTCAACTGCCGTGAGCTTCTCAAATTCATTCTAGTCTGACGATGTATGTTGTGTGGAAGGTGATCATCTTTTTTATCGGATGCGTGGAAAAAAATGACATCTGTCTCAGAATCCTCGTTATCATCATCCTCAATCTCTGCCTCATCGTCATTCTTTGCTGTCTCATCATCATCGTTGTCAGTCTCTCCATCATCGTTCTTTGTCTCACCATCATCGTTCTCAGTCTGAACATCCTCGATTTCTGTATCAGCATAATCGTTTTCTGTATCAGCATCCTTGTTCTCTTTCTCAGCCTCCTCGTTATCTGTCTCAGCATCATTGTTCTCTGTCCCCTCATCATCATTCTCTATCTTAGCATCCTCGTTCTCGTTTTGTTCTATTATAAACATAAGCACATTTTTAAACATAAGCACAGTTATAGTTGTATAGAAGTAGCAGCATTAAAGAATCTAAGTATTGGATTAATGACTGCAAAAAACGAAAAAGGGAAGGTGAAGCATAAGCATTACCGAAGGGATGACCATCCGGAGGTAGTATATGTGGTGGAGCTACAAAAGATAAACCTTGATTTTGAATTAAAAAATATATAGCATCATTCATCGAACGCAGCTGCCTTTGAAATTCACTGAATTTGTCAGCAGGTATACTAACGGGAATGTTATTCTTTTCAATAAAATGCAATGGTGGTTCTTTTTCAACTATATTTAGTTTCTTTAGTTGCGCTTCATCAAAAAAGGTTGTGCTTGCCACCTGTTTAAACTTGTTGTGATCGTCGTGAGTAGCAGCCTTTAACTCGAGTGCTAGTTCTGTGATGTAGGCGCCACCACAAACTGCACTTTGTTCTACCTTTCCGGTGCTCGTATATAAAAACTTAGCTAAGCACTTTGCCAAATTGCACGGTTTATTGTGAACAATAAAGTACATGTATAAGAGGTCGTCTTGTGTAACGTTGTTAGTGCATGCACCCCTTTGGTTTATTGTTTCTGCAATCGCTCGATGAAGTATCTTATACGATGGGTTAGTGATAGCTGTCTCTAAAACGTTCTTTCCGTAACTGCCAGACCCAAAAGTTCGCCAAAACATGAATGGCTTGACGTCACTCGGCCAAGTTGTCATCCCCGAGCTAAAAGATGTAGTTTCCACTTCCTCAGTGGTATATAAGTTCATCGCCAAAGCAAATTCAGCAAAAGAAAGTTTATATTTTTTTTTGCATAATGTGAATTCCATTGCTGCTTTGGAAGTCACACTATCAACATACTTGTTGAACCTATATGTACTAAAGAACTCAGAAACAAGTTCTTTGTAAACCGGTCTTTTAATTGCGAAGAATCTCTTCCAGACGGGACTGATCCATGTTTCAAACAAAGTACTCACATTAAGTTTGCTGAGGGTATCCCAATGTAACATTCTTGGGCCCAAACACTTCTTCACCCTAAGTGCTTTTAAAGTAGTGGCAGGTTTAATATGTGAAGGTATACTTGATGTGTTTATCTTTTTTGGGGGAGTGGTGGGTTTGAGTGATTCTTTTCGTTTTGTACTCCTACTCTTATTGTTCCCAACTGGTGCTTTATTATTTTCAGTTTTTTTGTTTTTTTCTTGTTGGCGGGTCATTTGGCAATCTGCGTTGTGCCATTCTCTTTACTGCCATTGCTTGTATCTAAAATAATAATAACAAGTTAACAACATAATTAGCAAGATATAAACAATGTATAAACCTGTTTTCATTCATTATTCTAGTAAAAATCTAAATGTCAAAATTCTCAATTTAACCTTTTAGTGGATCCAAATTAGAGAACTTAGCCCTACTCATTTATATACTCTATCAAAGCATAAAAGCATAATCGTACCATAACAAGTGGTTGAATACACATAAACCTCAAACAGTAGTTAATAAGGTTCGAAATCAAACATATCAATTTTATAATCTAACACAGCATACATGCATATTAGGCATTATCAATTTACCACTGTCAATGTACCAATTTTCTATTATACTACCCTAATCATCCCAAAATCAGAGGTTTTATAATCACAATCCATAAACGGAAGATAATACATTGTTCGAATGCAAACATACCTGTTGTTGATTATGGATTAGGCAGCGAAGATGATGATCGGAGATGTAAGTCGGTAGTGATAAAGTAGGGTTAAAATTTCGATTATGTGAGATGATCGTTAGACGAGTATATGAGAGAAGTGTTCGGGAATCAGTTTGAACTCCGTATTAAATATTAATTAATAATTAATAATTAGTAATTACTAAAAATAAATAATAATTCATATGTATATATAAATTATACATATATATAATATAATATATATATATATATATATATATATATATATATATATATATATATATATATATATATATATATATATATATATATATATATATAGGGGCAGGATCAATGGGTAAGTAACCAATCGGGGGGAGGAAGCAAAAAAAAAATTCGTTTTTGTAAAAAAAAAAAATTTCCGGCATCAAGATCACACAAAAATATGAACATTTAGAAGAGACACTTCGTGATGAATGTTATTATTTAGGCGGGAAAACGATCGACAAAAATAACATTCAAGATAATATTGTTCGTGAAGAATATGAACGTTTTTTTTCATGTTTTGTGAAGTAAAATTTAGCCCGATTTAGAGTTTAGGGTTTAGGGTTTGATGTTTTGGGTTTATTCCATAAACCCAAAACACCAAACCCTAATCCCTAAACCCTAAACTCTAAACCGTTCGTATTAAAAACTCAATCTAAATCCTAAATCTAAACCCTAAACTCTAAATTTCTAAACCCTAATATCTAAACCCTATAAACCCTAATATCTAAACCCCAATAGTTAAAACCTCAAAATACGCTCAAAAACACGATAATTGTTATATATTACTTTTTCGAGCATTTTCCCGCCAAAATAAAAACATTTATCACAAAGTGTCTCTACTAAATGTTCATATTTTCATCTCATCTATAATGTTCGTGAACAAAGTTTTTTCAAAAAACGAAAAAAAAAGTTTTTGCTTCCCCCCGCTTCCCCCGAATGGTTACTTCCCTCTTGATCCTACCAATATATATATATATATATATATATATATATATATATATATATATATATATATATATATATATATATATATATAATCTACTTATATTACATATTTATTTTTAATCTAAAAATATATATAAATTTAAATTTATTTTAAATATATATATAAAATTATAAGTTACTTATATAAGATATTAATATTTAATATATTTATTTTTAATTTAAAATTAAATGTAAATTTAAATTTATTTTAAATAGATACTACTGTAATTACCATGAGATATTTATTGTTCACAACGTTGTTTTATGCTTTTTAGTTCTTATAATAAAGTACATATGTTATCTCACACGGGTGTTTTGGTCATTTATATAGATATTTTCAACATTGAGTAACATTCATTAAAAGCATATATCAATTCTTAATTTCACCGCAACCAACTTACTGCCACCACCACCAACAACCTCATGGCTCGTGCAAGTGCCACCCTAGACAACCATCACCGTCACCATAATTGACCAGCATTACACCGTGGTGAACCAACATAATCAACCTAGCTAGTGCCACCAGCTACCACAAAATTCAATCCGACACCACCATGGTCATATCACAAACTTCGACCATCATCGTCATCATTTATACTATAATACTAGTAGAAACCCAGTATTGTGAAGTGTTAGTATTTTAGGGACACGTGTCTTTAGCAAATATAGTTAATGACACAATACCATCCTGAATACTTCTTTGTAATCGAATCTCTTATAAGCATTCATTGATGAGCAATCATCCTTTTCATTAACAATTTCATACAAATCGTACATCATATAGACTAAACAAATATCTTCTGACCATCCAAATTTGTCTCAACATCTTCGATGTTTGAAATATTTATTCCCACGGATATAAATAGTCAAATGGCGTTTAATTAAGGAATTTATTTATCTTATGAAATCATAAGAGCCACCGTGATATTTATCTTATGAATCACAAGAGCCACCATGCTATTTATCAATCTTTCTTATCGGGGTGTGCAATAGATATAAAGAACCAAGAAAATGAATCGAAAAAAGATGGGTTCGAATCGAAGTCGTACCGAACAAATTAATAAATTTGTATAAATTAAAATATTATAAGGCATATTATTCAATAATTCAATGAAAGTCCAATAACATCCTCCTCCTTTATTTGGCCCAGAAAAATATAAACGTATGAACAGATGATAATCGGGACTTCCATCCACCAGATTATCCTTTGATTTGTCACTGAGAAAACCTAATCGATGTCGCCTCTTTGTTTATGTGGAAGACGCGCTGTTATTCGATTATCAAAGACGTCTACAAACCCCGAAAGGCATTTTTTCGTTTGTTCTAAAAAGGTTGGTTCGATTTTCATTAACTATTTTGTTTTCCCTAAAATTACTCACACTTTGTTCTTGTTATTTAATGTTAGGGTTTGGAATGTTCGTTTTTTATGTGGTTAGATCCACCGAAGCCCAACATTAGTGTTGAAGAAAAATGCAAAAGTGAGGAATTGATGATTTTTCTTGAAGAAAAATGGAAAAGTGTAGAACTGAAAGCAACTAAATGGAAGATGATTTCAATTTTTTCTTGGTTCATTTTTTTTTTGTATGTTATAGTATTTTAGTACTGATGCATTTTCTATGTAGTTAATATGCTGAATTGAACAGTTTTTGTTCATCTCGGCTCTTCTTTGTAATTGAATTACATGAAAATCCAATTTCTTTATTCTGTGTTAAAGTACTTTTTTGATCAATGAAGTATAATGTTTGTTCAAACTACTTATTTTGCTATGAGTTGCTTCATCAAGCTCATTACGTTGGTTTGCTTACAAATATAAGCTTGGTTGTGTATTTTGGATTAAACACTAAACAGGAACCATTTTGATCCAAAATCTCCAACAGTTGACTAAACAGTTTGACCATAAACAGTCAAATCAGACCTGCAACTAAGAAATCCATAGTTTCATCCTACTAATGAAGTCTGTAAACATTAGATACATATGTACACATTCGCAAAACACTAAAATAAACAGAGCAATCAATTACATGACCCGAATCAAGTGTGTTCAAACTTGGTATGATAACATAACAAAATTCAATTGTATAAATGTCAAAACAATACTATACTTGAACTATCATTTCAGTTCCAATCCAATCCAGGAACCATTTTACAATTATTAACCAGTTATAATTGTACACATAACTATCGATCAATTCAGTTCCAATACAATATAGGAACCATTTTGACCCAATATCTCCAACAGTTGATAGTTTGACCAAAACAGTCATATCAGACCTGCAACTATGAAATTCATATTTTCATCCTACATAGTTATGCATGAATCATCATCACAATATCAGACCTGCAGAAGAAATGTTTGTAAACATAAGATACATATGTACACATTCGCAAAACACTTAACTAAACGGAGCAAACATTTACATGACCCGAATCTAGTGTGTACGAACTCAGTATCATAACATAACCAAATGCAATTTTATAAATGTCAAAACAATATTCTACAAATTATCATTTTAGAAACATTGATCAACATAGGTATTAAAAAAAAAAAAAAAAGATTAACCTACTGGTGGTTTACATCTACCTATCTTGAATCATGACTCAACTTCAACATCTACTTCTGTATTTTCAATAACAGTCCCTTCCATATCTGTTCTGACCAAATCAATATTTAAAATTTCATCAACTTGAGGGCCCATAGGAATGTCAGTCTGTAAATGTTCATCTACATCTTCGATACACGTTTGTTCATCCATGTCGAAAAAATCTCTAGGTGTTGCACAACTTTCAATCCTTTGTGAACACAATCTGAAACATAAAATACTTGTTGTGCTTGAGAAGCTAGGATAAATGGCTCTTTAGGAGTCCTCAAACGGTCAAAATTGACTGTCGTATACCCATTCTCATCAACCTTTATACTTGATCCACTCGGGATCCAATCACAATGGAACAACACAACTGACCTTTCAACCGCATACTGCAACTCAACGATATAATTTATGACATCGTAGTATGTTACATCTCCCACAATAGGATTATTATCTCTAGCACTCGCGAAGCTATTTGTAATGGCCGCAAACATGACTCCACTGTTTTGTGTTCTCCTATTCTTTTCTAGATGTTTGTTGTGAAACCGATAACCATTTATGATATATCCGTTATATTTCTTCACCATCTCATCTGGACCACTTGTCAATTTCCTTATATCTGCAGTGATTCTACTATCCCCTATAGCATGTAGAGCCTTAACCTAAAATGGTAGCAGACAAACAAATTGATTTTATAAGACAAATATTTATTATTATCTCTTAATCTCTAAACAAATCACCCATTGCAGATATTAAAAGAAACAGAATTTAAAAAAAAAAAAAAAAAAAAGAAACACATGAAGATGCTTACTTGTTCATGAAACCAAGATGCAAAATTATCACTATGCAATTGTTGTATCTCACGCTCACGTCTTTTCCGTTTACCCTGACGAGTGCGAGTAAGTGCCAAGTGTTCTCTACAATGTCAAAAAAACAAATTCATAATTACCACAATTGTAGAAGGTAAGATATATAGTTAATTAAAGTCACAAGTTATAATAAAAACACTTACGTTCTTAAGAATTCAATTTCACTGCAATTGAACAATACACAAGAATGTGCTATAGCCAAATTGTCTTGGTCAACTGTTTCCATGTGTGAAGCACCAATGGGGCGACCTGACATACTAAAGATCGGTAAAACATCTTCATCTTCATTACCATCAACCTGATAATTTCGACCTTTCTTATTATGTACAGTTTCGACATCACTCGATAGGTATAGTGAGCAAAATGACAAACACTCATAAGCTAAATACCCTTCTGTAATTGAACCCTCGGGTTTACTCTTGTTTCGAACGTAAGATTTTAATGTAGCTAAGTATCTGAGTGATCAAAAGACACAAGATAATGTACAATTAAATATAAGTAAATAAAATAAGTATTTACTAAAATAGAAATGCACACCTCTCAACTGGATACATCCAACGATATTGAACCGGTCCTCCTAATTTGGCCTCTGAAGCAAGGTGAACCGAAAGATGAACCATTACGTCAAAGAATGATGGTGAAAAAATCCTTTCTAAATCACGAAGGACATTTAAAATATCATGTTCCATTTGAACCAAATCATTTGGATTTAGAACTTTTGAGCATAACTGTCTATAGTACCTGATGTCGTAGCATGGGGGTACGAAATAGTTTATATTTTACTAGGAAAAACTATTAAATACGATACAATTTTACACAAAATATGACAAGTTTTAATTATTTATTTACAAATGGGATATACCTAAACCTTGCTACAACACTATAGGCAGTGTACCTAATCGTAGAGTAGTATAGTTTTTAGTAAGTCCGGTTCGTTCCACAGGGAGCGGGCTTATTGCACACTATTTTTTTTAAACAATTATATTTGTACAAAATATATTATATTGATAATATATAAAAGGGGGTTTACCGTTTAATGACTGGTTTGTCGATTTTATATTTTAAGTTACAATTAAAACCTAATGCAAAATATAAATGACGATAATTAAAGTAGCGAAAAATAAATGACAATAAATAAATGACGTTAAATAAAATAGCGAGTAAATAAAAGTATGATGAAATATGAAATAAAATATATTATGCTTATTTAAACTTCCGTAACCATGATGGTTGACGTGTTGATTTTAATTTTATGCCCATGGGTTAATTGTCCTTTGTCCTGGATTATTTAATATGTCCGTCTGGTTTTTGTCCATAACAGTCCATCGGTCATAAATTTAAAGTGCGAGTGTCCTCGTCAAATTATCCTTATACCCGAAGTCAAATATTCCAACTAATTGGGGACTTAAACTGTAACAAGGTTTTAATACTTTGTTTAATAATTACACGAGGATATCGACTGCGTGTAACCCAAGGTTTTAATACTTTGTTATCAATTATGGCAAGTGTCCTTGTACATAATTTCACCCCTGTTTTAATAATTCCATAGACTATTAATCCATTCCCGTGTCCGGTTAAATGAACGATTATTCGTACATATAAATATCCCGCCCATCGTGTCCGATCGAGTGTATATGGTTATTTATAGGTACGTTCAATTGTAAATCTTTATATTAAAATTAACAAACTATCATTTAGTTAAACAAATAAAAAGCCCATTAATAGCCCATAGTCTAATTTCCACAAGTGTCGTTCTTTTGTCCAAACCCCAATTATGGTACAAAGTCCAATTACCCAATTTTAATATTTTTAGCCCAACATCATGATTACTTCATCTTAAATGAGCATAATAATAACTTAAGTACGAGACATTAATTTAAAAAGGAGAACATAGCTTACATTGATTATTTATCGCGTAGTGTTACACGGACAGAGCTCCAACTTTAAAACCCGTAAAATAACCTTTACATCAACCCAAACAAATCTAATATAAAACTAACCTATACTATATATATATATATATATATATATATATATATATATATATATATATATATATATATATATATATATATATATATATATATATATATATATATATATATTTATTTATTTATTATTTATTACAGAGTATTATTATTATTTTTGTTTATGGCCAAAACTCGTTGCCTTTTATAGATGTGGTCTGATCCTGAGGCCCATGCAATCGCATGGGTTCTCAGTGTTAATCTCATGCGATCGCATGGCCAGTCTGGCCATGCCCAATTGCTTTGTTTGCTAGCTTGTCGACGTTATATTTAATTATATAATATAATATATATAATTTTATATAATTATATATATATTATATTATATTCTTGTGCATAGTAGACTCATAATTTTTGGTCCGTTGCGTCGGGCGTTGATAGTTGGCTCAGGTCCCGGTTCCGGATTTTTGAACATCCTTTCGTATAATTTAATATCTTGTACTTTGCGTTCCGCAACTTGTACTTTTGTCATTTTTAGACGTTTCTTATCAATAAATTGAACCACTTGGATTGTATCTCGTACATTTGAGCTTTTTGGTCATTTGCGTCTTCAAATTGTCGTTTTCGCCTTTTGTCTTCGCACTTATTTAATATAAACGATTACAACTTAAAATAGGACAATTACAACTAAATAATTTACATATTGGGAGGATATTGCTACTAAATATATGTTCATTTGGAGCACTATCAAATATCCCCACACTTGAACTTTGCTTGTCCTCAAGCAATACAGAACTTGAAATTAAATCACACTTCACTCGAATCACTTTTTTTTTTCTCACACTTTATACATCAGTGATTTTGATACGTCGGTATAAACAATGATAGTAACGATGTGGTTTACAGTCCCACATGACTATAAAAATTTAGATCCTTTAAGGAAATTGGATCTTTATGAAAACATTTTGATCTTTTGAAAATTAAATCTAGCTTTTACCCTAGATAAGTTTTCTGGAATAACCCTTCACCGGTGTTTGCAAATTCTTTTTGTGGGTTTGGTGGGTTTCAGATTTGAAAATTTTAGCTCAACACTTATGGTTTTGTGTCACCCACTTGCTAACCTTGTATTGGGAAAGCAACACGTCCAGTATACTTGTCCCGTATATTACCTTTCGGCAAACTACCGTCCGGTTGTAAAGGAAAGCGATGAACAAGAAACTGTTAAGGCAATGTCTAATGACATGCAATTGATTATGGTCCAAAAACGTGTCGGATGCTATTACTATCCTTTGTAGGAGCAATAGTAAAGATCATCCTATGATTTTTCGGTCTGGCACAAGGTCCTGTCTTCGACCATGTTATGCAACCACCGTTCTTACGGTTGACACCCGATTTGGTTCAGGTGACCTAATGAATTCCAGGTGAATTCCTAGGATTTTACGTTCAATGGTAATGAACGCATTGAAAATGGGTTTTCAGAAAACAAATCGGTTTATAATTTGATCAAAATATTTTCTCGTTCAAGCTCGAGTTTAGATATCATTGAATTCCATGAGTTTGAATTCTCAATCTTTAAGGTCAATCTCTAGGATTGAGTAATATCAGGCTTAAAAACTGATTTTTGATCTTTTAAGGAGATTATCCTTTCTGGGAATCTGATTTATTAGTCTTATCAAGCTAATTTGCACGGTGCCCTCCCATTTTACGAGATAAATCCTTCTCATGGTTAGGATAAATCTGACCACTTGGCGACCCTGTTTTATGCTGAGGTCTGTGGATTTCCTGCTGATTTTAGTGATGACTTTTCTAGATTTTTCGTCAACCTATAGCTGGTCTTGACGACAACTTCTTGACTAAATCAAGAAGCGCGTGTCTTTTTCAGAAGACTTTACTTCCATTTAATGATGGAATTGATTCATCGTGTAGATCCATCTTTTCTTTCAAATGTATTACAATAAATCGGGTAAAACAGTAAATTTAGTCCAAAACAAAAGCATCTGCAATAACTTTACAGAAACATGTGATAGATAGTTTTTAATTGAATAATTTGGTACATTCTCCCCACACTTGGCTTTTTTCATGCGTCTTTTTATATCTTAATAAATAAATTCAAGCGTTTTAGTTGTTTTTCAATTTATGTCCTTTCCGAGGTAACGATAATTTCGGTATTAACACCTAGTTTTCATCGTTCATAAATATGTATAAACATGATTTTGAATTCATTTAGTTGAGATTTTTTAAAATTTTCACAAAATTTAGAAAATAAACCAAGTATAAACCCGAGAGAATTTATAACCCTTCCCCACACTTGAGATCATGCAATGCCCTCATTTGCATGAAATCAGACTTTAATTATAAATTCACGAGGGTGATAAGTGTAGAAAAGTGATTAAAAATACCCAGTTTGTAATTACAAAGCTCGCCGAATGATAGATGGGGCGCCTCATCTTTCATTCCTTCTTGTTTTATCACACATGTTTTTCTTCAAAAACGGTTGCTTTTCTGGACTGTTTGCTAATATTTAAAAATGCGTCTTTTACCCTTACTTATTATGCATGTTTATTTAACGAGTTATGCACTAACCCGAACCCCTAATTTAACGTTAAGTGAGGTTAGACTTCCCCATACTTAGCTGACGACATGTGAAGTCAGTAGAATAAGTTCCACGAATTAGAATAGTGAGCCAGTTATTTACATCTCGGGTGGTATAAAATATATCAATGGGTTTAAAGTTTAGACCACCCGATCGTCACTACTTAATTCTTTTTTAAGTGTAGCTTTTAGTAAATGGATATGTCTCTTTTCTGGTTCTTGGTCAAATGGATCTATATACACCGACATACATATTTCTATAGGGTGGATAATTCCTAACATTTCCTTCCGTTTATTCTCGGGATCAAAGTTTTCACCTCTATTACCCAATTGGGTGAAATTCGAGGTGTCAATATCTATTACAGCTTGTAGTTCATCTTTGGTAGATGACTCGTCTATTGAGAATATTAGGTTGGAAGGTTGTGAAATGGTGAATTTCGGGATCAAAGCAAATTCTTCTTCATTAATCGGTCCCACCATTTTGGTCTCGGGGGTAAAATTTTCAACGTTATCGTTTTTCCAAGAGTACCAATTTGTCACCCTTACTTCTTCTTCTTCATCCATTGATGGATCGTTGATTTCGTCGGTAGAGGCTAATGTGTCGATATGTTGTGAAATTGGTAAAGCTGAATAAAAAGTATCATCGGGATAATTGGTGATTTCGGAGCTCTCGAATTCATCAAAATTCGATGATATGAGATTTTCTTGCACACGACTCCTCAGATCAACAGGTGTGTAATCTGATAGAGTTTCAGCTTGCCGATTTACAAACTCTCTCATTTGTTCATTTTGAGCATCAAGTTCTTCGAGTTTGATTTTCATATTGTCTAAAAGATTTTCAGACACATAATTCTCCTCGTCTTCTGGTTGTTGAGTTTGGATATATTCTTGGGAATAATCCCAATTTGAATTGTATTCTTCATAATCATTCCATTCAGGTTCTATGGGTGCATAATTTTCCATAGGAACGTAATAATAACATTCCCATGTTGAGTGATAATCTCCACAGATTTCACAACCAGTTATTGTTTCGTCATTCGTAATCCAAGATTGACCGAACGAATTGTCATCAACACCCGTTTGAGAGTATTGATTAAATTGATTTTGGATATCAAAAAGAGTTTCCATAGCCTTGTTTTCAAAATTTTCCATTTTATTGCGATGGCCAAATTTTAGCTACAATGTGGTGCATTTACTAATTATCCTATTAGTTATAAAAATAGAAAAACTTATATAAGTTGTCCAATTAATAGACTTTTCTGCTTTTGCCCACGTTTCGAATAGCCAAAAGATGCAGCAGGGAGCCAGAACCCTTTAAATCGGAAGCTCACAACTCAGCCACTTACAAATCCAACTATTACTACGAAGCAAAAAATTGTCAACGTCCATTAATTTAACCACTTAAATAATTTTTCTTTCCGTTTGAGATAGTAGATAAGAAATAGAGAAAATTTCTAAGTCCTAAAAACTAAAGCGTCGAGAAATAAGAAAGAAAAAGAATGCGCGTCGAAAAATGTCGAAAAATAAA